>NW_020273107.1:1997939-2177061 GCF_003268045.1 Sipha flava
GAAATGATTAATGTTAACTACATGCCAATTTCACAAGAAGAAATCGTTGAAATCAAATTACAGTTCGATGCTGCGTGCACTTTCGTTCCTGAAAATGTTACACTTAACACTACTGTGACTGTCGCCGAGGGAAAAGTAAATATTTTCGTCAAAATACATTTACATAAAGAAAATTCATCTTGAATATTGTGTTCAGCCACTTAAAAGTAAATCTTGTAAAAATAAACTAAATTATATTGGTCTATCTACTCAATTTGACTTGAATAATTAGACAATATCGATAATAAAGTATATGGTATTGTAATTCCGAATACCTACATTATTTAACAGCATTTTAAATGAATATCAATCATATTATATTTAAACGACTCTTTGAAACATTATTCTTTAACAGCTTCTCACAACTTACTATTTTTTCCCCAGGAGATTTCTTATTACTTGACACGTTCAAACTTAACCACGATTGAACTAACCCGCATTGGTATTTATGACAATTTAACGAAAAACAAACATGGAAACCCGATTTTGAGGTGTATAAAATACAATAACTATTGTTTATACTACAGTATAAATTAAATTCAGAGAATATTCCTTTTTTTTAGAGTTTTGATGGACTATTCTTTAGACTTTGAAGACAATATTTCATTGGAAAATGGAGACAAAAACGTACATCGATTTCCATCATTTCGTGGAATGGATTTCATCCCAATGAAAATTGGCAAGTGAGTACTGTTTGCTTCTGCGTGATTACAATAATCACAAATAACATTATTTTTATATTCTATTTGTGTGTTACGTTTATTCTGTAGGTATAGTTTGTGTTGGAATGGAATAGTGTTTCCCATGTATATTGAGTTATTTCCAGCTACATTTTATACGCTCATTTTACAGAAAAATGACCAAAAAATAGTAAATTTATATTAAGTAACTGATATTTGGTAGTTTATATTGTTTGTACAATAAAGAAATTCAATATAAGTACAACAAGTTGACTATACAATATTATATTTACAGGACACTAAACTATTTGCAAAATATGAAAGCAACCGTGTTCATTTACTTTGGCAGCTCCCGCAGTATTTTTGCATGACCGTAGCTGGTGTCATTTTTATGGTTAGCTGTTTGGAATTTTCAATGACTGAGGTAATTATTTAATTTTTAATAAGAAATATAATTTAAACTTTAACAGAGTTTCTGAAGGCCAACATTAATATCTAGGTAATTGATTTTATTTGTCATACATACTATGACAACATAATCAAAAGTGGGCATTAACTAATTAAAAAGTTAACCCTAGTTAAGTTAAAAAGTTTATTTTTTTTTATTTTTAACTTAACTAGATTAAATGGTAGTTTAAATTACTTAGCTTTTCACAATTGATTTAAAAATGATCTATCAAGTTAAAAGATTTTGAAATTTTTCGTTTATGCGTAAATATTAATATAAAAATCAAATAATCATGTAAAATAAAATGGTCGTATACACTGTACATCAGGTGTCACATTAGATTTTGTTGATTGGGGACACATCTTTTGGTATTGGGTGCTGGCCGTGGATCCAGAATATTATGTATAAAGAATTTTAACTATTAAGATAAATAAATACGATGTAGTGAGTGGGGCGGAACTCTTTTCGCCCAAAAATAATTGTATTCTTTTCGTCCATGGTTTCACGTTTTACATTTTGGAAACCACTTTCTCAAAATTAATAATTTTTAAAAAATCATATTTGATATTCGATAAAATCACGTATTTGATTGTTATTAATATATTCAGTCGAGAAAAGCGTATAAAGGTGCCGACTATTCTATTAAAATATATAGTTAAAAACACTTTAATAAACGTTATAATTATTTAAAAGTCATGATTAATATGAATATTTGTATTATTTTACAACAACAAAACAAACTATTTAAGTAGTAACCTGATCAAATAACTTATTAGTTATTTTACTTCGATAACACTATTTTAAATACTTATTTTTAACACTTATTAAATTATTATTAATTATTATTAATAATTATATATTTTTTTATTTTTTTATTTGATTATTATATGATTTTTTTAAAAATTATTAATTTTGAGACAGTGGTTTCCAAAATGTAAAACGTGAAACCATGGGCGAAAAGAATACAATTATTTTTAGGCGAAAAGAGGAAACTGTTTTTTCATTTTTGGTCGAAAAGAGGACGTGGGCAAAAAGAGAAAGGTAATTTTTGGGTGAAAGGAGTACCACCCAGTAAGTGGTCCCTTGATGTACAATATCATAGTATTTTTCAAACACTTCGACGCCACTGCTGTACATTATGATAAAAATTCAATGAAATTGTTTATTATAATTTAGGAAATTAGATCTTTCTAAAGAACGCAGTCACTTTTTATGTTATCTAAATACTATTTGAAAAAATAGATTTACTTTTTTTAAACTGAGTTAAGTTAATATTTTTTTCTTTATTATCTTTTAACTTATCAAGTTAAATTTATGAATTGTTAGCTGTTAACTTTTAACTTCTTAATCATTTTTTGTTCTCTCAACTTAATTTAACTCGAGTTAATCATTTTCATTAACTTGTCCACCTTTGATCATAACTATCTTTGGAAAACTAACTGGTCGCATGAATCCATCAATGATTTATTGTTTTTGTTTATTTTCCATAGGCCCCGTTAAATTTTAAATCGTTAATATCAGCATTCAATTTGTTGACCGCAGCATTCGGAAACTTGTTGGTCGTTATCATATCAGCTTTATCAATTGAAAACCAAGTAATATTTTTTCGGATATACTATTTAAACATTTTAATGATATCGTAATTGTGTATCGTGTAGGCTTACGAGTATTTGTTGTACTCTGGTCTCATGTGCGCCGACACGATGTTAATCGCTTATTTCAGTATTGTTTACCGAAGCGGCAATAAAACACATTATTAAAAAAAAAAAACCGGAAAGTGTCACATGTGACAGTCAGAAGATGTAAAAGCATATATGGCTTAAATATATAGATTTATTATGTAGAATTCGAAGTAAATATTTTTAATTTAAAACACGTTTTTTTATATTATTTGTAGGATAGGATTGAACATTTTTAAAAATTATATTTGTTCAAAGAAAGAACGCATTCTATGCCACCGTTCTATCTTAGTCTAGTCGAGTTATGTGAAGAGCGGCTATCATACGATTGGTAAGATTCGGGATACAGCAGTGGTCGGTGGTGGCCAGACGGTAATTTGTGGCCGTAAAAACATCCCCATCCTAGTCACTGTTTCGTACCGCTGTGCCACACTGCAGTCTTGATACCGAACCAAAACGTATACGTGGAAAATTGAATACTTCCAATAACTATTTAATTAATTAAATTATTGAAGTTTTCTCATTAGATGACTTATATGCACACAAAGTACTCACTTTAAAAAAAAAAATCAGTAGAATATTCAAATATAACTGTCATCAAAATCGTCTCTCTTTCTATAATATTCTCTTAATATAATAGGTATTGAGTTACGTAATAATTAATAATTAATGAATAGGTATGCATAAGGTGCTGCACCCACCAAAGTAACATGACGCGTGATCTGACGAATGATATGACCAATAAATAACAAATGATTTGTGTGACTCGCACCAAAATCACATGATTTTCTAATGACAAGTCATTTCTATGTTTTTTTTCAGTTGCCATAATGTCGTCTGAAGATGAAGACGTTCTTACTGCAATAAATTTAGTAAATTATTTAAATTACAATCAAAGTTTTATTGTGCGCAAATACTGGGTCTATCCATTTTGGCGTAAAAATTGCTATTCCTGTGGTGTATTCTCCGTATTCAAAGAGTTAGACGATCCTGATCGTTTTAAAAGTCTTTATAGAATAGAAAAATCGACATTTGAAGAGTTGGTTAGATTAGTTGGACCAGAAATTTAGAAAAAAGACTTTTTTACTTTGTAGCACACGTTGTCAACCTATCGACGTCTATGAAATTCTCCACGTGACAAATAACAAAAAGTAGTACAAGCTCTATTATTTTGCGCGACAAGTAACAACAATATTACACATGATCTGACATGTCAAATTAGTGAGCGCGATTAAGTGATTTTCCGTTATAACTATAAATAAAATTTTACGAATGACACGTCACTAACACGTTACTTGTCATATCACTCGTCAGATCACGCGTCATGTTACTTTGGTGGGCGCTGCGCTTTACGTGAAAAAGGTAACGTTTGACCATTTTCACGGTCCAAGCGGAAATATTAGAATGCCGTATAAAATGTTTTCACATCAAAAATCAAAATAAATAAAAGGTTTGATAAAATCTTTTTGGTCTATATATTTTTTAATATTATAATTATAGTACATAATACTATTATTATATAATATATTATAATTATATATGATGAATATTTTCCAAAAGGTAAAATTTTTGGACCATATCATTGTATACATATAGTGATACTGTTTGATAACTTGTAGTATAATAATTTAAACAAATAATGTTATAATAATTTAATTATAATTAATTATAGTAACAAAAATAATGTTGTTTTATCATGCTTTTATATACCAATATTTGTATTTTATTCTTTGAGCGATGACCATTTTTAGTTTTGAAAACCAACAACGCACTGGGGAATCATGTTACAGCAATACTAGACTTACTCGAGATCAGAGGCGTGCTTAGTGGGATTTTGGGTATTTAACTCCTTCCCCCAGAAATGTTAACAAATTTAAAAAAAACTTATTGCTTAATATTTTTATATAATTTAAGTTTAATATTATAAATATTTGCCAGGGTTATTTATACAATCTATTGTCGATCTATCGAGTACTATAAAATTAATTATCACCAAAATTATTATCTTGTGAAATAAATAAATTCGAAATACATGTAGGTAAAAAATATTGAATCCCCTCCCTCGTAAAATATTTCTAGGCCGCCCCTGATTCGAGACAATGATTTACTTTTGAATATAACATAATATAACGAGCGTCGTAGTCAAACGAAATGAGACGGTTGAGTTTGAACGCAAGTCACTGACTCGAAACCGATCACCGCCAATTTCATAATCTGAACAGGAAGATCGGCCGAAAAAACCTCCAACGTGTTTTACATAATACGAGTAAACCAACACTTAATTACCGCACCAAAAAACAGGGAATATCTAATGGCCCAGGCTGCCACAGATTGAATAAACAATAAACATATATAATTCATAATAATATATTGTATAAATAATTAACTCTAGATCACTAAAATTAGTGCAGCAAAAATAAACAGAAGTATTAAAGATTATATATGCAACTACGGTTTTAATTTGGGTGGCTAATTTTTTTTATAATTTTGGTAAATGAGAATCATTTTTTAATTTATATCTGTACCTATTACGTGGAAGATCAATAAATATTTGTGGACTAGAAAAATATTTTGGAAAACTAAGCTCTCTTTGTTCCCATCTAACTGCGTCTATGCTAAAGGGTACTGTTATAGGTCTACTGAGATAAAATTTCATTGTTATTATTTTAACCATTGTTAGGTATATTATATAATAGTCGATATTTGACGCCGGCCGGTCGAAATTATCTTAATTTATTTTCATAAATTATGCCACGATAAATGCCATATAACTCAAATAATAAAAAAAATGTTTGTCTCTGATTGACTTTTGTTACAAAATTGTATTTTAAAATTATTATCAACATTGAAGTCCTGGTTAATTATAGTTTTAACTAGTCAAAATCAGTTTTGATGAAATCATTTGTGAAAATTAGTATTGGCTAGTTAAAACTAGTTTTGAAGAATTTTGGAATTTAACTGTAACTAACATATACACATTATGATACAGATATGTATGAAGTCTCTTTAGATGAAATTTTAAAAGAACTCGTGTGTCGTACTACAGAAATAAAATGTATTTTGAGAAGTTTAATTTCTTATGAACTTACAATTATTATTATTTATAAATATTATCTTAAAAATGAAAATATTAAAAACAGTGAACATTTATAAAACATATAGAAACAAATAATTAAAAAAAAATTAAGAAAAGTTGTTTTTCTATCACATACATATAAATAAAAATATAAATTATATATATATATACCTATATATAAAGCGTATAAACTTTATTTACCTTCCCTTTCCCTTAGATAAAATGACGACATGTCCCCAACGAAATAATATAAAATAATTATTATTTTGTCATGGTTTGATCCGCCCTCGCGGTCCAGAAATTGTTTTGACGTCCCTAGGGGTAAACTTGAGTTGAATCCGAGATATTTGATTGATTAAAATAAACACGAGTTGGGTCCATGTTATTATTCAATAATGCTTGATTTGGGTCCTCGGTGATATTTTATCTTAATGTTCTCTTAATTACCCAACTCAAGTTTTCCCATAACGACGAATCCGGACAGTTGTCACCGGATAACATATTATAACTTGCTATTACTCAGTAGAACGGTACATGTCAAAACTAGAAGTGTCCGTTGAATAAAATATAAAATAAAATAATTATAGTGGCCTTTTAGTGTTATTTTTAGTGTTAATATTGTATAAAACATAAAGTATGGATTTCATGTCAAGCGAAAAAGAGAAAAAAATTATCATTGAGAACGAATTTAAATTTCATTTCCACAAAATGTTGGTCGATTATATATAATGTTGGAAGTGTTTTTTAAATATGTGTAAGTATTTTTTTACACTATTTTCCACTTTATACATAATAGAGGAATGTAAATATGAGCATTATTACAAAAAATGTGATCGCAAGATTTCGATTGACGAAAATTGTGTAACTCGGCTAAGAAAAAAGAACAAGAAAATTTTTTTACACTTCATTTTTCTACACAACCTACAAAATTCGTTGGATCCAAAAAAAATTTTTAGCTTGGGTTATTAAAGGTGTATAAATGTAATAAATGTTCCGTTAATGATATAAGTGACTATTTTTAAGTGTGTTTTTAGTTTACCGTTTTTAAAACCAGAGGAAATATTTGATTATTTTATTGATGATTTAATAATCATTAAAAAAGTAAATTAAACTGTCGATAAATACGATTATTTTTTATAAACATATATTGAGCAAGATAGAGTATTTCCTTCTAATATTTGGACTGAGTTTACAGCAACCACAAATAGTTATGAAAGTTTTCATGCATAATTAAATGCCAGTTTTGGTACAGCTCACTCCAACATTTTTGTGTTATTAAAAAATTAACTTAAAATTCAGAGTGAAATTCACATTATTAATATACATTTACAATACAGCCAAGCAAAAAACAACTTTAAGAGAAAATATCGTTTGCTTTATCAGTGGAGAACTGATTCTGTTAACTCTTGTGAAATATTTGTGTTTTAAATTTCATCCTTAATTTAAACTGTATTATAAATAAATTATTGACGATAAAAGAAAAAAGAAAACATTTGAAGCTAAAATCAAGCTAATTTAATAATAATTTTATACATATAAATAAAAAAATTCTAATCAAATAGTAGTTTAAATATTTTAATAATATTCAAATCGTTACCTTTATATAACGGCCAACCTTCATTTGTGGTTTTCAGAGTAACGCTAATAGACTAAACCCAACTCATCAGTAGCAATATGCATGTACTCGAAAAAAAAATATTAAGATCCAACACATGTACGCGATAAATTATTTCTGGATCCAATCCATACTATTTTTGAAATTTGTGATACAACTCCAAGTTATCCATCCTTGGATGCTATACGACCAAACAATGTTCACAATCATTTTGTATATCAACAGTTTGTTTTTTAGATTAAGTTTGAATTTTAAAATAAGTCGAATGAGATGTGAAATCACGAGTTTCATTATTCTCTTGGTTCAATCATTCTTTGTCAGTCTTTTAATTACAACAGTTACGCCAAAGTACTAAATTAATTTAAATTTGGTTTGAAGTTATGATTGAAAACCAGTCGAGGGTGTTCTTTTTTATTTAGCGTTAAGTTTACTTTAATTAATTTAATTTAATTTTCGATTTTATATTACACAACGAAATTAAATTATTGTTCAAATATTGGTTAATATATTAATTAATACAATAGGTTGCAATAAGGAGAGCTTCACTGAAAGCTAGGATAGATGTATCGTCAGTGTATGTGGATTAAGTTGTATTCATAGTTATCGAAATGTTATAAGTGAATATAATACACAATAGTGATGAGAAGTTACATTGAGACTTCAGCAAAGGTATTTAATTGAAATGCTATTTTGTAAAAATACATTTACTTTTTAATCTAAGTGAAGTATTTATTGATTTTATCAAAATGTGCGGATTTTATTTTTCATATCCTTGCTAGAATCTGTAATTTTACATTTTCATTGCACTTAGAATCAATATGATTCATTTTAGTGTTTTTCTACATTAAAATGGAAAATGTCTGTATAATATTTTGATTATTTTGTTCGATTCAAATATTTTAGTATTATATTTATTAATTGGGACAGTTGTATAATACAATTAGTTAATTGTTAAATTCATTTAGTATAATTTTTAATTTATTATTTTCACTCAGTACTACTCAATCTTGTCTTAATTAATTCATACATCTATTTATTTTAATAAATATTATTATTATAAATATGTTCTTCGTGCCTATCAACACGATTTTGACCGGAAGGATACGGACGTATACTGAAAGGAAAAAAAATTCAAAATCCATTAAATAATTGCTACATTGAGATTATTTTTAATGGTAAATGATTTTTACTCACTATATTATTTTTATGTAATCATTTATTTTAGTTTTTCAATAAAATGTTGATATCTAAAGCTCTTAGAATCTTACCAGTAAGATATTATAACAATATAGAGTATAATATTTGTATATAAATTGTTCAAATTTAAATTTAATTATGTATTGTGACCAAAAAAAAATAAATATTCACTACAAAGGTCAACAATATAATATATTGTAGCATATCAATTTAACTATAGATGTTTATTTTTAGTAGTTTTAAAAATTATTGTAACAAAAAAACATATTGATTTCTAGCAATACTCTTCGGATTCGAGATTAAAAAATATCATACGACACTAATGATCTAATGCAATTCCAAATAAGACCATCAACATTCCGAGTACAATTAAATGAATAGTCACGACCACTTCCGGGACAATAATAATAGAATAATCGTGTATTTAAAAAAAATAAAAATAAAAATTACAGAGCACCAGTACCTTAATAACCATCAGAGAATGATGTTTACAAGTTTTCGATTTACAAGATCGTGACATATGCGTGGGTCATATTATACGCCCCCTTGAATCGATTCTGCTCCAGTTTCCCAAGAAGACATAGTTGAAATCATATTACATTTTGACGGGATGTGCACTTTTGTTCCTGAGAACGTCGAACTGAATACGACCCTTTCGGTCGACGAGGGAAAAGTAAATATATAATTGAATCAATCATACTAACTATTTATTAATTATTTTCAAACAATTTATCAGAATTTCAGCGAGGCATTAACAGTTTTATTTCGTGCCATCATAATTTTGATAACAATGTTCGAATATTATAGGATAAAGTTTAGCTTAGAATGTGGATGATCTATATCGACTTGAAAAAATTATAATAAAACATTAATAAACTCTAATTTTACTGTTTATTTTAGCATATTTATCTTTATTTTATCTTAAATCTAAAATATAAATTGTAGAGACTTTCGAAGAATGCAAATTTGTATTGCAACACTACATTCAACCATCATTTAATTGTTGATAACGTTCTCATATTATTTTAATCTTGGCATAGTAATATTTACTTCTAAGTGTGATAATCTTACACATCTTAATAATGTAATGATATCAACGTTTTTTTATCGAGGGCGTTTGAAATTTATTTCGCAGTCGATGATTAAATATATTTCGCAAATTGATAAATATCTATATACATATATACAAGGAATAGCTGACACTTTAAGCATTCCAAAAACCGTTGTGCGTCGTATTGTTACGGATGAATTGAACATGCGAAAGGTGTGTGCCAAACTGGTCCCCAAATTGTTGATGGACGAGCAAAAAGCCAATCGAATATCTGTGAGTTATTAGTAAGGGCGTATACAAGTTGGGTCTCAAATAATATTTATGATAAAGATAAACAACTAATTGGGTCCACTCTATCAATCAAGAGCTACAACTAGCCTCCTCACTAACAGAACTCGATTTCACTCCAAAAATCTACCCTCATTATTATACAAAAACAAACTCGAAATATCCTATCTAATACCAACAACACATTTACAAAACGCACCATGGAAATTTAATACTGCCCTAAACACTAACACTGAACTCTCTGTATTCAAAAAAATGTATACAATGCCCACCACTTGCAAACAAAATTTTACTTTGTAATAGCTCTATCATTTAAATTTTTACCAATTGTGTACATTTTTAAACATTTTATTCATTTATTTACCATATACCAGTATTCAAATTTTCAATTAATAATTATATACCATATATTAGGAACTGTAAAAAAAAATCATACCTGTATTCTTATTTATAGGTAACTGACAATCCTATGTCTGTAAAAATGAGAAGCGAATTTTTTTTTGTATGGACCCAACTAGTACATGCTGATTAGTAAATCACATCGTGGCATCGTTATCGCAGCTACCTTACGGTCTTGACCAAACTCCGGCCGACTTCTTTTTGTATCCGAGGATCAAAACCTCATTCGAAGGACACCATTTAGACAATATTGAAGCTATCCAAGCGTTGGTGACAACAGCTTTAAGTGAAGTTTCCATCGAGGCCTTCTAGAGAACGTACCGGATATAGGAAAGTCGGTAGAAAATTGTATAAATGCTTATGAACAATACTTTGAAAATTACTATCATAATGCATTGTTATGTCATCGATCACGATGTATCAGTATTGTAAATAAATATTTAAAAAAATATAAATTTCAAGACTTTTGCGATATATTCTGTATACATAAAACTATTATTTTATCGTTCGATTATATAATTGGAGTAATAGTTAATATATAGTTAATAGTTAATATACACACGATGCATGAGATTTTTATCGATAAACTTCTAGAAGTAATTCTTATCTACATGAAGGACAAAAAGGATAAGATGCAGGTAGGTTGAAACCAGCGAGTCGCTGTGCGCTCGTGTCGTGCAGCACAATACATGTTAGCGGTGAATAATTATTATCAATTAATTCATTAATTAATTCATTTATATTCAACATTATCTTATATCCTTTCTTATTGCACGGTGAAAGTGTTAGAACAGTGTTCTTCAACCATTTTAACATACACTTCATCTCCAACAAAATTTTCGCGGCACACCAGTCCATATAATATGTGAACAATATTTTATATATGTTTATATTTGGCTCTGTTTACAATCTACTATATCAGAAGGTTAATTACTATGAAATATTTAGTACAATCGATTGATGGAGACAGCTGCGACGGGAATATTTACAATAAATAATATTATATATTATGTAACTACGATAAGTTCTATCAGTTTTCATCGAATATCGATAATAATACTGATAAATGCGTACTAATAAAATAATTTATAGATTTATCGCAGCACACTTGAAGGACGCTCACGGTACATCGGTTGAAAACCACTGTATTAGAGGAACCACTAAGGTCAAGCTTATACGTTAAGTAGTTTATGAGGTATAGCGATCAGTGAGTGAGTGATATTTGGATTTTGTATATTTTATATTTATATTGTATATAAATAACAATAAATATATGTGCATATATATAGGTTTCTTTCGATGGTCTCCGGATTCATAATTTCTATAATTCCATACGACACTGCAATGGTCCATTTCGTGAAAATGTATTTACTTTATTTTGACATTTGTTATAATTTATATATAATATAACAATAAACGTTTTCAGGGCATAGCGAATCACCCCAAAAATAATAAATAGTGTTTATTTAACGTAGTGAGGTTTAACTAAAAAACAAAATGGAACACGTCGATGCAAAAATGGCAAGTATAAAAAAGTGCTTTTTTTAATAACTACTTAATAAATATTTTTACAAAATAATTTAAACAAAACAGACAAAATTGTTGTGTAATAAATTTTCAATATTTTATTTTTTTTATCTAAATATTATAATTTTTTTGATCCCATAGAAGGGTTAAAAAATTATAACTTCATCTTTACTATATATATATTCTGAATCGAAATCTTAATTTTCTCTATCCAAGATAATCAGATCTAGAGTTTAGTATCAATTAGAAATATCGATGCCAATTTTGTTTTTTTCAATTTTTTTATGAAAAATGAAATAGTAATGGTATCTTCTCAAAACGTTACGAATAATAAAACAATTATAAATACAATTATATTCAACTTCATTTACATTCGTGTAATAATATTTAAAAGCACTTAAATAAAATAAAAATATTATATAGTACTTCAGAAAAACAGAATTCGGCGAGAACTAATATTAATACGTAAAACCAACTATAGATTTTAGATACAATTGTTTATTCAACATTTTTCTTTATTTCAGAAATATCCGAAGTCCACATGGTTTTTAATTGTTTATAATTTATTCGAAAAATTTACCTTTTTTGGTTACAAAAGTAAAACAACTATCTAAATATTAAGATAAATTATTAGGAAATATCAAACAATTATTAATTATTTTTAAAATAATTTTCAGCTATTTTAGTGTTATATTTGATGAAAACATTGAACTTTAAAGACGATCAGACAATGATCATATACCATAGTTTTATATGTCTGACATTTATATGTCCATTGATCGGAGCAATCTTAGCAGACTCATTTTGGGGAAAATTCAAGTATTTTTTACATTTTTGAAAATTGAAATCGTTATTCGTAGTAATATTGTTATAATTGTTTTTTTTTTTTAGAACAATATATAGATTTTTAACAATATATATCTTAGGAGGCGTTACACTCACTGGTGCTTCAATAGTAGATATGTTTGGTAGCGACATTCAAAAGTTAGTAAGCCAAATGTGTGCTTAAAATATAAATAATATTTTCGAAACCTTTTCTATGATCGTCTTACAGTTTAACATAGTGGTCGATTTGTTTTGAAGGATTTATTTATTTTATATATTAAATATTAATTTTTTTGAGCATTATTTTTTTTAAATAACACTACTCTTTAACCACTAAGCTAATTATTTACAATAAAATTTATCTATTACCTTATATCCTATTATTATCTATTTATCTATTTAGAACATTAAATTTAAATAGCAAATAAGTAGTTATATCGATTGTTATTTTAACAATTACACATGATTACTAGGTATATTTCAATGATTGGGTTATTTTTAATATACATCAGTGCTGGCATCATAAAACCATCTGGTTTCACTTTTGCGGGTGATCAATTCCAATTCCCTCAACAGCAACAGCAGTTTCAACATTATATTATAAAATTCATAATGTCTTTGGAAATCGGTTCGGTATTATCGTCATTCCTGATGCCTGAATTAAGACACAGCGTACATTGTTTTGGAAAAAGCTCGTGTTTTCCTTTAGCATTTGGAGTATTAGTCTTGACAGAGTTAAGTGCACTAGGTAATATTTATTATTGAAACAAAAGGTAATTATCAATAGCAATATTTATATGGTTATTATTTATTGTCATGCTGTATTAAAAATAAAAGTTAAAACGCATTTTTTTATGAAAAATTTCATAAGTCTATTTTAACTAAAGTTATTAATAAGTTTTATAAATATTTGATAAAAATTAAATTTATTTAGAGAGAAAGCAACTTTCTACTACAAAGCTTAATATACATGATGTCCCAATAGGCATGCATACTTTTTATTTACCATACAAAATGTTGTTTATGAGTTAATAAATGGTAAACTTTCCTTGCCAGAATAACTAAGTAAAATAAATTTTAAAATTCCAACCTTTAATTTAGTACCTCATTATTCGAAAAATATTATCAAAAATAGTCCGGATTACCGCTTTTTAGAATCGTGTAATAGTGTACCTAACTTCGATTTCTTTTTTGATCTTCAGCTTAATTTAAAAAATCTAATAATGAAATTTAACTTTTATATTATATCCACTTATATTTTTCTTTTAATCATGTATTAGTATGATATCATTCAAAATTCTTTGTATATTTTTTGCTAACTTAAAAACTATACTCATCGTCCCTTTAGGGTGTTAAATACTTAAATAAAATTAAAAAAATCAATTTTATTCAAACGTGATTATCAGAAAGAAAAATATTATTGAATGATGTGTGTTTAAAATATTTTTCATATTTTTCTTGCGTTTCAAATAGCATTTTAACTCGAATTAATTATTTAAATGTTCATGATAAACATTATTCTTAACTTATGCTTTAATAATATAATACAAATAAAACAAAAGATGAATAATTAAAAAAAAAAAAAAAAAAAAAAAAACTGTTTACAGCTGCATTACTGTCGGGTGGAAACTTGTACGTGAAAAAGAAGCCGGAACGCAACGTCATCACGAGAACGTTCGGTTGCATATTCGTAAGTCATAAATGATCGCACGCATCCCGTGTTAATGTGACCCCGCATTGCAATTTGAGAAAACATTTACTCTTCGTTGTTTCAAGTACGCGTTGGGCAAAACGTTCACGTCGGGCACGTCGCGCGACAACGTCCGATTTCTCGACCGCGCCAAACCCGAGTACACGGACGAGGAGATAGCGGACACCAGGAGTGCCCTGAACGTGATCACCGTGTTCACGGCGTACCCGGTGTTTTGGGCGCTGAACGAACAACAGGTAGGTACCGGCGATCCATTCGAAACGCGATTTCGATTAGCAAACCTCTTCAACCATCTGAAATGAACGGAAAAACTAAGAAAATTACCGGTGATGATCCGTGCACGTCTAAATCAATTATCCGACTACGTTATGAACTACAATACATTACCACGTACGCGAACGCACGTGTCTGGCCGCGAAAAAGTGTGTAGCAACGACCGTGTGATCGACTTCTCTACGAGTAAACGTCTTATCGTGGTTTCCAACGTCCGATCGACGTGTGACAACGGTCGTTGCGTTTGGCGAATCATCGTAGTGCTCTGAAAGCAGTGCATTACAGTATTTCGCGTGCGTCGCATTGCGATTTTATTCTCAACGGATTTTTTTGTGTATTTTTATAAACGAATTCATTCAATCGAAAAACGTCGAAAACTCCGTTCGCTGCATATTACACACATCTATATGTGTATATTTGAAGCATACATTATTTCTTCTTCTTCCTCCTCGTCTAATAAATCTATGATTATTTGATTTTTATTTATAATCACGCGTTCCATTTTAAGTGATCTGTACCGGCAAAAAAAAATAAAATAAAAATACGCGTGTGCACAACGAAATATCGAGCTGAACTAAACTAAACTGAAAATAAACGCCATCCGCAGCATTCAGTCGTATTAAAGGAAACCAATACACGCGCAGACCATCAGCCGTTGCGTAAAATCGACTAGCCGCAACTCGAAACCGCACCTTAAGTGGACGCCATACCAGACAAAAACACATTACAAAAACGTGTTCACGCGTTTCAATAATACGGCTTATTGAGTGATTTTAGAGGAAAAAAACCCTATTATAAACATTTTAGAGAACATCATTTTGGAGATAATAACATAGCCTTTGTTAGAAATTGTGCCTAAGAAATAATTTACAGGCATTTGAAAAAATAAAAAAAAATAAATGGTTTTTTGTTTGTTTGTTCGTTGTTTACTTCTGCATACTGAATGTGTTAAAAAACACGTATGTCATTATCTCCAAAATATTATTTTCTACAACATTTATATGGGATTTTTTGCTTAAAAGTCAATTAGTAAGCCGTGTTTTTAAATCAAAAAACAAAAATTTTACTATAAAATTAAATTTTTAAAGCCGAAGTAACGTGGTTAGTGGCGTGACAAGCTATGTAACAAGTAACAGGCATCAAGCATGCTACTTTGTATCAAAAACAATTTAAGAAATAAGTTTAACGCCAAATAAACCGATACAACAGTGATATAACAAACGGCATGTTACGTTGGCGTCGTTCACATGCAGCACGTTCTGTTTTACGTCACGTGTTAAATTGTTCTAGTGACAGACACTTGGAAATTATTTTGATCTATTCATTATATTCATTTTTAAAAGTTTGAAAGTCTTAATTAAATTAAAATGAACGATGATTTTAGTATACATTCTGTTGGTATAGTTGAAACCAATCGATTTACTCATATCCATAGCATTTGGGACTACAGCGATTAAAACGCAATCGATAATACTTAGAAAAAGATTTTACGAATAACAATACATATTATATTAATTGTAATTCCACTCGGTTAACATTTTGTACAAAAGTATCATATTATTCAATTATTTTAATCAGTAAGATGATTAGGATAGCTCTGGATTGGCATGCAATCAATGATGAATCCAGGATTTTCTTTTGTAAGGGGGGGAGGATGAAAAATGTTTTCCCTTAGGATATTTTTTATAACATCATAGTCAGTGATTGATAATGAATTAAGATAATACTAAGTAATATAATACATTCATTTAAATCTAAGACTGCTAATTTCTTGTATGAATAAAAATACAAGTTATATACTTTAAAGAAAAAAATACTTTTCTTAATTCATAAAATTATTGATTTTTAATAAATGTTTTACCTGATTCGTGGGGGAAAATTACCCCCTCCCCCTTGTGGATCTGCTATTGCATTTTCCACATCAAAAACACTACGTTTAATTTGTCGATTTTTTTTTTTTTTCCAATACGAATGAACCCAATACCGTCTTTTTTTATTATTCGCGTCATTGACATCGATTAATTAACCAAGGCCATAACATTTCTATCATCGAAAGAAGAAGAAGACATATATTGGCTACTGGTACTACTAGTTACTGTATGGTTGTACTGTTGTACTGTTTGTACTATGACGTTGTGTCACACCGCACGAGATTTTGTTTTTACCCGTATGCTACATCACTTGTCACACCACACGTCACATTACTTTGATGGGCGCTCGGCATGACGTAAATTATTGATATTTATACTGTACGTAAATATATGAAATTTAGGATATCATGAATGTTTATGAATGAATGAAAAATCTGCACTTGACGCGTTATTTGTTTGTACATGTATGTACTACTTATTTTTATTTATTTATTTATTTTTTTTTTTTTTTGTGTCCGTAAGCCGTGTATGTTAACCAGGGATGTTATTTACGTACTTCGTTTAACATTTTATCTTCCGAGCCTCGAGAAATATTCCCTGTTTAATAGTGCATTCGAAAATAATTTTCAAAAAAATGCATATACTAATAGATGTTTATTGAAAAATAGTATGGTATAAAACCATACTATGCTCTATCGGAAGATGACTATATTTATTCTCGTTCATTATTATTCTAATGCTGACTGAATCTACGAACTATCACGTTTACTTTACGCATTAACTTTCGGGAACCGTCAGCTCTATAAATAATCTAATTGAAAACCCGTTGTTTATAGACTTCACGATGGACGTTGCAGGCCACGTTGATGAACGGTCGTTTCGACTTCATGAATTGGACAATCAAACCCGATCAGTTCCATACCATCTCTCCAATGTGTGAACTGATATTCCTCATACTGTTCGACGGCACGCTTAACCCGTTGCTTGCAAAGATTGGTATACGAAAATCCTTACAGAAAATCACATTGAGCGGTTTTTTAGCGACCATGGCGTTTATTGCTGCTGCTCTACTGGAATTCAGAATTCTAGTAAATCCTTTAACATTTGATGTGCAATAAAATTATTAGTCACCATCGATGCTCGGGTGATAATGGAATTTTTTATTTTTTATTTTTTTTGTTTAAGGGTATCAGTACTGTTATACCTGCTGGGGAAGGACGTCTTAATATTTACAACGGGTACGATTGCGACGTACATGCACGTTCGCTATCATTAAACGTTGATCGTATTATACAACCCCTTGGAATGATGAACGTTAACTATGCGCTTGTTTCTCGAGAAGACGTCTTTGAAATCATTTTAAAATTCGATCGGGAATGTACTTTTGTTCCCGAGAATTTCGAGTTGAATACGACTGTCACAGTTTCCGAGGGGAAAGTAAGTAGATTATTTTCATTGAACTAATAAAACCGATTAACTTCAAGCAAATTTTATCAAACGAAATTTTATTGAAACATTAGCAACTAATCAATCATTTAATTTAATAAATAAGATGTCAAAAATAATGAAGTTCAATAGTTTAAATTCAATTTAGCACAAAATGCGAAATTCAGATTTCAAAATTCAAAAATCCCAAATCCAAATATTGTAGTTTGGTATTCAAAAATCCTCATTTTATAGGTTTTCTGAGAATTCGGATTTATACATCACACTAACAAATCATTTTTAACCATTTCAAACCATAATTTAACTGGTGATAACGTTCTCATATTATTTTAATCCGTATGATAAAAAATAGCTAAAAGTTTGATAATCTTATAATATACTTGTAATATAATATAATATACGTATAAGTATACGTCTTAACACTGTTATGACATTAATGTTTATTTTATCTAAGACGTTTTAAATTTATTATTTTAGGAAATATCATATTACTTGACACGATTAAATACAAGCACAATCACATTAAACCGAGTTGGTGATTACGATAATTATAAACAAAACAAACAAGGAAATCCAAGCTTGAGGTTAATATACAAATTATTATTTTTTATTAATTATAAATCTATAATGTTAAATATTTAAATATTTAATTATTTAGGGTTTTGATTGACGATAGTTTTGGTTTCAACGATAATATTTCATTAATCAGTAGCAATGAAAATCGAAATTCATATTCGTTTTCTCCATCCCAACGAATGCATTTCAATGAAGTACATATAGGAAAGTAAGTATATAATTTTAAGTACTTCTTATTAGTATTTTATTTCTTATGCATACATAAACATAAATGTGATAGATATAATTTATGGCAGAATGGACAAATGACACCCACGTCCATGGAAATGATTCCGGCTACATTTTACACAATCACTTTACAAAAAAATGGCAACAGAACGGTAATTTATCTCTCAAATGCATTAAATATATTTTGTAACATAAAAAATTAGATTAAACGATGACTTTTGTATAGGATATTAAGCTTTTTAGCAAATACAAAGGCAACTATTTACATATATTTTGGCAATTTCCACAATATTTTTTTATGATCTCAAGTATTACGATTTTTGCAGTCACCAGATTAGATTTTACATTTACCGAGGTATTTATGTATACTTATATCTGTTTTATCTTATACCCACATTCTTTAAGCAAAATTTCAGTCAAGATGAATTTATACTCATAATATCTAAACATTTATAAACATCTAATACCATATGATTATTATTGTTTTTTCCATAGGCTCCGATAAATTTAAAGACTTTCATGTATTCATTTGACTTATTAACCATGGCGGGTGGAAATTTGTTGGTTGTTATAATATCAACTATATCAATTAAAAATCAAGTAAACTTTTTTTTTTTTATAATAGAATGTGTAGGTATTTATATGTTGTTATAATTTTATTTTATACAATTTAGGCATTTGAATACCTTTTATATTCCGGACTTATGTGCGCTGATTCGTTGATATTAGCTTATTTCAGTGTTGCCTTTCAGAGTACCAATAGTGCAACAACAAAAACAAAAAATGAAAATATAAACTCCCTGAACGAAGCCGAAGTCAATAGTATATTGTGATAAGATTTTATTGAAAAACAATTTTATCGATTTAAATTTAACATGATGAAATGCAAGAAATAAATATTTATATAAAAATACACAATTCAGTTAATAATATTGAATAAATTGAAAAACAATATCTAAATGTTAGTTTGATTTATTTTACAAATCATTTTTAACATATTATTCAATTAATACTTCAGGTATATTCACTGTATATTTGTTGTCATTGAATATTTTGTTTAAAATTATTTTTATAATTTTGATTGGATAAAATGTCTTGAAATTTTAACATAATTTTATCACACAATATTTTAATTTATGTAAAAGAATATTAAAAACCTTGGGTCATAGTTTTTTTTTAGTTCTATAAATTTAAAATGTTGAGAAAACTCAACACAAAACACGAAAAACTGTAATATTTTTGCTATAAAAAAATGAATAATACTATTGATTTTAATATTTAATATTAAAAAATTTAATATATATTAATGTGTGTGTTTTTGGGAGAATACATTACAATTTTTTTTTTTACTAACAGCGTTGTCTACTTCGTGTCTTGATGTTTTTATGTTCGTATCTTTTGTTATTAAAGATTTATTAACCATAGCAGTTGGTAACTTGTTAGTTATTATCATATTCGCTATATCAATTGAAAATGAAGTAGGTAACTATATTTATTATATTAAATATAAAAGTATAAACTTAAAATTTTAATTTTTATAATTTAGGCATATGAATATCTTCATTATTCTGATCTCATGTGTGCTGATACGTTTTTAATAACCTATTTTAGTGTTGTCTTTCGAAGTAGATAGCTTTAGTATAATAATACTATCAAAAAAATAGAATTCAACACTTGCCCAGGACGAGACAGAAATATAAATTTTTTTTTTAATAACTTTTTGATAAAAACAATGTTGTCAATGTTTCAACTTAATCAAATCTGTAAATTTAATTCATAGAAATATACACGATTCTGTAAATAATATTGAATACATTCAATGATATGTTGTAAATAATGTAATAAGTTTTTTGCACATATAGAGTGACCATTAGATGAATCACTACTCCACTTTTCAAATTCGTACATTATTGAGAAATAACATTCAGTGAGTAAGTGGTACATGACTTATATATGTACCTTTATATGTATGTATATATATATATATGTATGTATGTATGTATGTATATATACATATTACGGTTGTAATGTAGTGCCCGGATATTGTATACAATGTCTAAAATATTTGAGCAAAATAAGTAATACATATTTTATTCCCATACAGACTAGTCTTTGTATCCAACTAAAACCTAAACCGGTGTGGGTGACGTGAATATAAGAGTTATTTTATAGTATTTTACTAAAAATGTATTTTTGGCACTGCGTCTTACGGGTTACGATAACTTTTATCAGTAGTGATTAGTATTAGGGCTGGTACCGAATTAGTTCCCAAGCCCCAACCCCACATGCCGAATTGTTTCCCGTTTTAAAAAGGTATTTTATCAAGTTGAGCCGAATTGGCTCTTGTTTAAATTTGCACAATTTGCTTCTCAATTTTACAGGCTTAAGATTTTTTCACATAAACAATTTCCATTCAACTTCACGTAAGCTTTACAGTTCTGTATTGTAGATATCCACCTGTGTATGTTATCCTCTGCAAGGTTGTTTTGGAATCCGAACTTGTAATTGACAATAATCAACAACTTAATTCCCTTTCAAGTAAACATAAACTCCATAATAACGAACAATTATAAAAAAAAAAAAAATTGTAAATTAAAATACGATGAGCGAAAATAAATGTATATAAATTACAATGTTAAACATGTTTTTGTCACCGGCTAATGACTTTAATGTTGAAGCTGTATCATTAATATATAAAAAAAAAAAAAAATTACTATGTGTTATTCGAGACTGTACACTGTACAGTGTTCACTAACATCATTGTCATACCCATACGGCGATATAAGTGCCAATATATCAATTGTTATTTTAATCCATCGGGGTATCAGCAATACTTTCCTAACCCTCCAATGCAACAATCTATTGCCATTTCATTGCGTATAGACTATAGAATAAGTACATTTATATTTTATACTATCTAATTTTTATTTTGTACAAAACATATTTGTAAAACCTACCAATGATTAAAAATTAAAAACTAAAATTGTAACTATTTAACCTGAAAATGAACTGGAACCAATTTTCCTCAACCTGACAAAATACCTTTTTTAAACGGAAACCGATTCCGTTCAACTTATCGAAATACTTTTTTCAGACAGGAACAATTCGGCCAAACGGGAACCAATTCGGTTACTCCCAGTATAAGTATAAGTAGATAATCAGGAACTTGTGGGCGTTTTCGACATGCATAGCTATTCGTCGTCCATCAATAACGAACAATTTTTATCGAAATTATTATTTTCTTGAGACTTTATGCAAACATATTTACTCGTATCATAGCCGACAGTGCACATACTACATTTACACATACTACCGTTTACATGTGCTGTTTAGTACTATGTTATAATTGTGTAGTATTTGTGTGTGTTGTTTTTAAAATGGAAAATACATTTATTTATCGTTTAAATAATATTTTAATTTATGTAAAAAAATAGCCTAACCTAACCTATAGGTATATGGTCATAATTTTTTTTTTTTTTTTGTTCTATAAATTTAAAACTTCGAGAAAACACAAATCACGAAAAACTGCAACATTTTTGCTATAAAAAAAATGAATAACACTATTGATTTTACTATCGATTTAAAAATTGAATATATATTAATGCGTGTATTTTTGGGAGAATACGTTACATTTCTTTTTTTTTACCAACTTAGTGTTGTCTACTTTGTGTCGTCAATTTTGTATAATATGATGATTATGGTATTTTAGATAGCGGTGGTTATGTAACGATGATGAAATAAACGCTTCTAAAATGTTCGTTCTAACTATCTAAAATATTCCGTATGCATGGTTTTCAATACTGGAAATTGGTTTTCTGACCGATTTTATATTAAATCATAGAAATGAGCCTCTCACGAAAGATACATGTTTTTCTGATTAGAGAAGAAAATATTAAGTGTTGCACCACGTTTATACCTAATAAATAGGTACTTTGATTTTTTTTTTTGTTTGTTAATTAAAATGTTGAACATCCAGTCAAATAAAATTTTTATTACTGACTATTATTTATATGCATGAGAGTATTATATTTTGATGAAATTCTTTGAGTTCTATGAACAAGAATATCCATATGAAATTTGATTTAATTATATTAAGTTTTTTTTAAGTTTCTTAAAATATGAATATTTCAATCTTTTTAGTAGGAACTTGAAATAAAAACAACCTATAACGGTTTCAACTTGTTTGTTTTATTATTCTTGGGTATGGCAACAAAGTAAAGTAAAGAACAAAGTAACAAAGTAAAATTTTGGTATAGATAACAAATCTATTCAGTTGCTTTACCACTATTTTTTTTCTTTATAATGCGTGAGTATAAATCACTTGCTCTTACTAGTTGATCAATCATATTGTGAAATGGTATAGAGTATAAAATATGCCTGTTATATGTTTGAATTTAAATGCATTATGTATTCCATTAAAAAACAAGTTTGTAAGAGGTCAACAGTGTAATATATTCGAACTACTATACTGAATATCTCTTCACAAGATTATTTTAGATTTCTAACTTAAGTCCATCAAGACGTAAAATAAATGCATATAAATGCATTTATTAAAAACGTAAAACAAAAAATTAGGTACTAACATATATCAACATTTTAAATTAAATTTGTTTGTTACAAATCCTTATAAGTTAAAAAAATGAAAATTTTGAAAATTTAGCAATATTTTTAACTGTATTTGAATTAAGTTTATAAATAGGTTTGTACATTTTAGTATATAAAAATGCAAATTTTAAGTAAGAAAGAACTTAGAAAATCTTATTTTTGTATTTTATTTACATTTATAAGTATTTTCAGTTATAACATATCAGATATTTATTAGTATTTAAATGATTACAGAAAAAATCATAAAATTATTTTACCCACATATTATAGATATTTTTATACATTTATTAACTTCACATTATTAATTTTTAACTGATTCAAATATTTGTTTATAATGTTTTTTTAGGTCCAAATTGAGTTTCTAATCAATTAACAAAAACATAAATAAACTGGAAATATAATAATCTTGATGAATTGAAGGTGATTTTATTTTTACAGACTTAAGTTTAACCCACTCAGCCGTTTTTATTTTTTTTTTTTTGTATTATAGATAATAGATTATTGGTATATGGAGGGGAGGTGAGTGAAACCCGTTTGGTTATAAATCTAACAATTCGGTTTATAAGAATCTTAGTTATTAACAAAAATGATCACGAATAAAAATATTTTATTCTCTTGCAGTACTCTATAGATTCATGATTCCAAAATAAACAAATGACAATGCAGTGATTGATTTCATGAAATAAATATTTAATTTTTATATGTTTAATATACTATAAATTACATCCAGTTCATTTTTGCAGCATATAGTGAAAACTCAATAATATTGTCAAATAGTGAATAACTTTTTAATATTGTATTTTTCAACTGAAAGTCAAAATGGAATTATTGGTTGATGAGAAACTGGCAAGTATAAATAATTGTGCATTATTATTTTATTTGCTATCCTTTATATTATTTTTATAATTTTAACATTTACCGACTTAAAAAAATCACACTTTTTAAAATTAAATATTACTTTGATATTTTTTTTTTTTTTTTATGGCTTACGTTTTAAATATTATCATTTTATCTTTATTATAAAAAAAATGTTTATCCATATAATGTTGTTTCATACACAATATGATATTTAAAATAATACAATACATATATTATTAATTTATTAAGTTAATCATCAATTAATATTAGCTTGTGTATTTAACCACATCATGGACACGATTTATAATACTAATGTCGGTATTTTTATTTAAATAATTTTGTAAAACTAATTCTTCATTTATTTTTACTTGAATTAAAAATAATAATAAAATAAAAAATACATTTTTATTGAATATTTATTGTTACAGAAATATCCGAAGTCCACGTGGTTGATCATTTTCTTTCAGTTTTGTGAAAGATATAGTTATTTCGGGTTTAGAAGTAAAACAATTATCTAAATAAAAAGATAAATTAACATAATCATTGACATATTATTATTTTTATAATTTATTTTCAGCTTTTCTAGTGTTATATCTAACAACAGTACTAAAATTTACTGGTGACCATTCGATGATCATATATCATAGTTTTATTAGTCTAGTGTATATATCTCCGTTGATCGGAGCAATGCTGGCAGATTCATTTTGGGGAAAATTTAAGTAATATTATTTATATTTTATGTTATAATTTAATTTATCTATTTTTATTGTATTATTAATACGATTTATTTTAGAACAATAATTCGACTATCAGCAATTTATGCCCTAGGAGGTGTTATACTTGCCGGTGCTTCGATGATAGATATGATTAATATAGATATTCAAAAGTTAGTAAGACAAATGTGTACTTAAAATATAAATATTTTCCGAAACGTTTCCTCTAATCGTTTTTACATTTTGACTTAGTGTTCGTTTTGGTCTTAGGGTCTTACGAATGTTTACATAATTCAAATAGTTTCTTTGGTAATAGAGTTCAATTCAAAATGTGTACCATAAAACATTATATTTTATGTTAAATATTAAGATAATGACACTATTCTTATTATAGTATGAAACATTTGAGTTATTACTGCTTCATGACACCTTCCAAAAGGATATTAAAAGTGGTCCCAGTGTCTAGAATATTCGTTTTCATAAAAAATTCAACAGAAAACATTTGACATTCGTTTTAATAATTAACTATTATTACTAGAATTATTGCAGTTCTTGGGTTATTCTTAATATCTATCGGTGCTGGTGGTATAAGACCTCTTTGTATTACATTTGCCGGCGATCAATTCAAATTTCCCCAACAGCAGCAGCAATTTCAACATTATATTATAAGATACATATTGGCTTTAGACATCGGTGCATTATTATCGTCAATATTGACACCGAAATTTAAACACGGCGTACATTGTTTTGAGAAAAACTCGTGTTATCCTTTAACATTTGGAGTGTCTGCCTTAGTGATAATAATCGCCGTAGGTAATTATCAATCAATCAAATAATTTTTAATAATAATTGTAACAAAAATAACTTATATTGATTCTCGATGAACGAAAAAATAATTGTATTTATTAATTTATTATTATTTTATGATAAATTAATTATTGTATTATAGTATAATAGGAGTTATAAAACCATGATATCTTAATTAAAAACTTAAACTTCGTTAGTTTACCTATTTCAACCAATTGCGTCTTTATAGTGAAAACATTTTACACCCTTGGGCTATTTAAAATTTGCTAACACTACCTTATCCTCTGTAATTTCATCTTTATAAAATATGGAAGTATTTATTTCTTGTTTAATCTTAATATAACAAATAATTGTACTGCTGATAAGAGATATAAATAGCTTAGCTTAAAGGTAGATGAATAATACATTACACTAAATAAGCCTGTTGTGTACATTTAATTATATTATTATTTTAATAAACTATCAACTATTAACTACACTGTTAACGTGCACAATATTATACTGACGAAAATCCGGCGTGCTATAGTTATGATAACATTTTTTTGGAGATTGGGTTCTCTTGAAACTCCCAATTAACTTATTATATTTATAAATAAATTCACCACTACAACAATTATTTGTTTTCTTTCACTGTAAAAAAACCAAATCGTGATTTTCATAAATATTCATGACAATAAAATATATAATAATAAATAAAATAATAAAATAATGTATATAATACAATATGTATGACAATAAAATGTATACAACGATAACGCAACAGTCTATTATTGCCATACGATTCGGTATTTATACTTATTATACTTTTGTACACGTATTATATAAAATTTCCATACATATAATAGATTACAAAAGAACCGTCTACAACGTAAATCTGTCCCATAGAATAGAATAGTTCTAGGATTTAAATAAATCTATTTAATAATATATACAATTTATCGGTTATCTTATTGGGTAGTGCGATGAAAAATAAAAAGGTTTTGTAAGTCATATCAAATATGTTTACAGTTACATTTATATTCGGTGAAAAGATGTTCGTAAAAAATGACACGGAACACAAAGCATTCTCAAGAACGTTTGGATGCATATACGTAAATCATATTTTTCGCGTTATATCCGTAATGTGTATTGTACTCAAAAAAATGTTCTTGTTTCAAGTACATATTAACCAAAAGAATTACCCCGGGAATATCAATTAACGGGCTCGACCACACTAAAGACAACAAGTACACCGACGACGAGATAATGGATTCGAGGTTGGCTTTAAACGTGATTACCGTGTTCACGACGTATCCGGTGTTCTGGGCGTTGTACGAATATCAGGTACGTATACACTGATTAACATGGATTTTTCGGGTAATCGAACGCAAATCCATTGTGCACAGATATCGCGGTGGAAGCTGCAGGCTACGCTGATGAACGGCCGTTTAGACTTCTTGAATTGGGCAATCAATCCCGATCAGATGCATACCATCACTCCGTTTTGCGCACTGCTATTTCTCATACGGTTTTACGGTACACTAAACCCGCTGTTGACGAAAATCGGCATCCGAAAACCATTGCAGAAGCTCACATTGAGCGGTTGTTTAGCGACCGTGGCGTTTATTTTCTCGGCTATGCTTCAATTCGAAATTCTCGTAAGACCGTCTGCTAAACTTTTTTCTCTTCGCAATTATTACATCTGGGAAATTTGTTTTATTATCGCACTAGTCAACATACCGTGTACATTAAAATAATTAGTCACGGTCGATACCAGGACCATAGTAATGGAATAAAACGAATTTTTTTTTTTCAAGGGTAACAGCAATATTATCCCTGCCGGAGAAGGACGCCTTAATATTTACAACGGATTCGACTGCGACGTACACGCTCGTCTGCCGACATTAAACATCGACCATACCATACAACCCCTTGGAATGATGAACGTTAACTATGCGCTAGTTTCTCGAGAAGACATCGTTGAAATCGTATTACATTTCGACCGGGAGTGCACTTTTGTTCCCGACGCTTTCGAATTGAATACTACCGTCACGGTTGCCGACAGACGGGTAAATACTTGTACATTAAGTTCTATTAAAACTAATTAATTTCAACAACTAAAAAACGGTATTTTATAGAGGCAATACCAGTTTCCCATTAAAACGTCGTATCATCGTTGAAAAGGTTTTTTTTTTATTGATCTATTTGTGTAATGATTTTGAAACCCGCAGAGAATCAAAAGTACAGCTTGTTTTACCTAAGATACAAAATTCGTTTACATATGGCTAACATATCTAATGATACATACTAATATTTCCCAAACACTGCAACGCACCCTTCAGGAATCACGGCCCATATAGTATTTATTTACTTTGTATATTGCTCCTTGTATTCTTCTAAATTCCTTGTAGTATTCAGTACATCTAGACATCGTGATTATAATTGGTTTCCAAAAAATTTAACTGGTAAAAAGTTTCGAAATCACTGGTATATACAGTAATATAAAATACAATTTATCAAATTTAAAATGAATTAAATTAAAAATATTTTTGTTTTATCTTATTATTAATAGAACAATCAAAATTATTTTATACGATTTAAAGAAATAGTACATCGGGCTGCTCTTAATTTAATTTTTCGTTTGAGGTTTTACATATATAGCATGAAAATATTAAGTGTTAACTTGCCATAGGTACATCATGTGAAATATTTTATAATTATTCTGAAAATTAGTGTATCCATGTAAAAAAAAATATACAACGATAAAATTACGTTAATATATGTATGAAATCATATTACTCCGATGCTCAACCTCGGAAATAGGAGGACCAAGCAAATTCAGTTTCTTATAATAATAAAATATTTGACAACATTTGAATAATCCAACACACCTTCAAAGTTTAATACTATTGTTATTATTATTTAGATTAACTGTAATTTTTTTTTTTTTTTATCCTTAACGGTTAAAATTATGTAAACAATATAGTAATTAGAAACAAAATATTGCAGGAGATTTCATATTACCTGACACGTTTAAACACAAATACGATTGGATTAAACCGTGTAGGTAATTATGACAATTATGTAAAAAACAAACGTGGCAATCCTAGCTTGAGGTGATTATACAAATTACTTTATACATGTTTTACATTTGTATTAAAAATATTTTATTTTAAGGGTTCTGGTCGATGGTAGTATTGGTTTTGACAGTCATATTTCATTTAACAGTAGTAATGGAAATTCATACTCGTTTCCTTCATCCCAACGAATGTATTTTAATGAAGTAGCTATGGGAAAGTGAGAGTCTAATTATCAATAATTATTATGCGTAATTATTTTCTAAGTATTGTAAAACAAAATCCATTTGATAGATACAATTTATATTGGAATGAACAAATGTTGCCCTCGTCTATGCAAATGATCCCGGCGACATTTTACACAGTCACTTTACAAAATAACGGCGATAAAACGGTAATGCTATGAAATAAGTTATCTGACAACTACAATTGAAGTTTTATGTATGATCAAACAATGAATACATGATGAAATTCGTATAGGATGTAAAAGTTTTTACCAAATATGAAGGCGCTTATTTCCACGTGCTTTGGCAGCTTCCACAATATGTCTTCATGATTTTAGCTGTTGTGATTTTTGCAGTCACCACTTTAGAATTTTCATTTTTTTGAGGTATTTATGTATACTTACATTTATTTTATCAAGTTTTTATATTTTATAACGTTTTTTTTAGTCAAAACTTAATTCAAAACGGATTTGTATTCATACCTATTTTTTATTGGTTTTGAGGCTCCAATAAATTTGAAGACGTTTGTATTTGCATTCGATTTATTAACCATAGCAGTTGGTAACTTGTTAGTTATTATCATATCAGCTATATCAATTGAAAATCAGGTAACGAAGTATATTTATTATATTAAATATGAAAACTATAAATTAAAAATGTTTATTTTTATAATTTAGGCATATGAATATCTTCTTTATTCTAGTCTCATGTGTGCTGATACGTTTTTAATAGCCTATTTTAGTGTTGTCTTTCGAAGTAGATATCATTAGTATAATAATACTAGCAAAAAATAGAATTGAACACTTGCCCAGGACGAGACAGAAATATAAACTCTTTGTAATAGCTTTTTGATAAAAACAATGTTGTCAATGTTTCAACTTGATCAAATTTGTGAATTTAATTCATATAAATATATACGATTTTATAAATAATATTGAATAAATTTAATGATATATTCTGAATAATGTAATTAGTTTTTTTTCACAAATAGAGTAAGTAACTATTACATTAATCACTATTTCAAATTTCAAGTTTGTACGTTATTGAAAAATAACATTGAGTGACTGAGTGGTGCATGATATTATCTAACTGGATAAATCAGTCTTTGTAATACAGTGCCCGGACATACAATGTCTAAAATATTTGGCGAAGTAAGTAATACATATTTATTTCCCATACATACTAGTATTTTTATACAATGCTAAAACTGGTGTGGGCAACCTGAATATAAGAATTATGTTATAGTGTATTTTATGTGGCTAATTTTCATTGAATACATCACTTATAACACTATGATCTCTTTTCTTTCCTTTAGTTAAACTTGATAGTATTGATCATGTTCTTCTTACAAAAAGTAAGATCGATCCTATAATGTTAAATAAAAAATATGTATTTAATTAGTTTAAATTTAAATTTCAGTAAAAATAATGGCTTGTAAGAAATTAAAAGTATAATATATTATAATATAAAATTTAATGTTAAAATATTTCATTTTAATTTTTCTTATTATTAGAACATTCATGAGTGATATACCAATAATAAACTGAGTATATTTTCATAAAAATATGCTAATTTTCTAATCTATTTCTGGTTTTATAATGTTGAATAATATTATGTCCGTATCAGACAGGAAAGGATTGAGAAATCATTCACGAGATGGTGGGGGTATAGTCGTAAATATACAAATAGAATGTATGTATTGTAAGTTGTAGCTTTAGGAACAAAGTCAAATTTTATAATAGTTAAGGGAATAAAAAAACATAATATCATGTTATTACAAATTAATAGCATACTTTATTTGAATATTAATAAATAAATAAAAGTTTAGTCTGGAGTATCATTACATTTTGTAATGTAAGACCAGTTTCGAAATCATCAGATATACAACTTAATAAAATTCCAACTGAATAAGAAATAATAAAATCGCAACATTTTTTGTTTTTTCAAATCCTTTGAACTCATAATTGTTTGGTTATTAGTTTGGACTAATATTTTTATAATTTTTATGGATAACTTTACCATAAACATTTTGTCACATTTTATCGACAACAATGTTTTTTGTTCTATTTCTTGGTCTGGATCGGATTTATGTATAACGATCGCACGACGGAAGGACTCTTTTTCATTCGGCCGTCGCCTGGGCCCGTTGCTCCGGCAAAATCGGCTTTGAATTTCGTCTGCACTCCTTTCCGTCGTTTTTGAACGAAAGTGCTTCAATTCAGACCGTGTGGATATCGTCCTCGTTGCTAATAGGGTTCGAACATTTTTCCCGGCCGCCCAACGTGTTCGGTCCGTTCCGTTTCCAGGCCACCAGAACTACCAGTTGGCAGTGTTTTTAAATATTTATCGATTTCGACGCAATATGTTATACCAAAGTGAAACTTATTCGATCACTAAGCCGTTGTGCGACTATTTGAAGTAAAAGCGTTGTTTGATCGTGAAAAATGTGTGTGCAAAATAATCCTATTGCATTATAGCGAAGAAACTCGTGACCAAATTTACCGCGAAATGGCTCCTCGACTAACATTTGCTTTATTTTTGTACATCACTGTGCCTACAATTTTGATGACTAGTGCAAAAGTATTTTTGAGACCCTTTAAGGTGCATTCGCAGTAGTTGCGTAGAACCATGTAATGTACCACCGTCGGCTCACTCACAACCGTCTGCATGCAATCATTATTCGAAAAACAAATTAATAATTTTTCAAGTACGTAATTGACGAATATAAAAGTTCTTATCTGGAGCATTGATGATGTGTAATATTTGACACCAGTTTTGTCTGATAAAAAATTGTTAAACATAAAAATTAAATTTAAATGTTAAGGAGGTACCATTTACATTTTTACATTAAGGAAATTTAGTTTAGCAAAATTAAAGTTATAGGAAAACCATTGATTATAAATATTATTAATTATAAGTATGTATAAAGAATAATAAAAATCGTTGTTAAAAAAAAAAAAAAAAATCGGTATAAAACTAAGATTTTATTAATAGTTTCTTGGTACTTTAATTTTAATAAAAAAATAAATTGGCTACATATCTTATTTTTAAAATAGGTTCGTACATTTATGATATTACAAGCTAAATTATTCAATTTCTCCCGGGAGATAATTTGCTATTTTAGACCAGAAAACGCATTATTTCTTGAAAATGTTCAACATATAAAATTGAAAAATGCGTACAAACAACGTATTACTATGATTGTTAAAACAAAACATTTTATTTCTTAAATTTTTATTTTTTATTCATACTTATCGCATGCTTAAATAATACATGAGCGAATAATGTGCTGTTAGTAAACATGACAGTTCAGTGATTCTTATAGAAAACACTGAAAATCCATATTTAATAGCATATTCATATATACATGCACTGAATATTTTAATAGAGAATTAGAAGTGTATAAATCTGAATTCCGTTAGTTATTTTTTGAGTCTCAACGAAAAAAAATCGGTTTTATCAAAAACTGGTGTACTGCAAATTTCCTACTTTTTGACGTTTAGATTAAGATTAAAATAACTATTGGGAAATTTATAAAAGGACGATTCAAAATACGATTTGTAAAACTAGTGATTAATATGACAATAATATAGAATTTTTAGGTTATTTTAAAATTATTAATTTTCCCCATATAAAACACATTATAAAAATAAATATCAACCTCCAAATATTTTAAATAATCAAACACGTATATCTAAAATACATTTCGTAAAAATGAATGTATACATAAGTAAATAGTATATATAGAAAAATGAATCAATACGTAGTCTGGAGTATTACGATTTGTATACTGTACAACTAATTTCGAAATAAAAATTCATCATCAGGTAATCCACAAAATCTAAAATTCGCGATTAAGACTAGGTTTACGTATTTATTTATAAATAATATAATTTATTTATACATATCTCCTATACATTGTTCACATATTTAACGATATCCTAGTACGTTTTTGTGTGTCAAATCTACCTGTCATTCAGGCCATTGTTCATAATCCAATATTCGGGTGTACTCGTAAATACTTAATAACAATATTTTATAATTTAAGGCCATAAACATCATGTGTTACTTATTTGATAAATATAAATTTTACGAGATAGACGAGTCCTTGCAATCCCGCACCAGGACTATAAATATTAATTATTATACTGTGTCTGCGCACATTTTCAGCGCACGACCATTTTTTTTTTCAACTAAATAAAATATATTAATAACGTTCAATCGTCAGTGGTCTTAGAAGTTGGTCCGTAGTCGAGATACACGGTATCCAAAAGTTGTTGCCCTGAGTAACCGCAAACCACGTCAGCATCTCTAATCAGTCTTATAATTACTTTGGGTTTTTTTTTTTTTTTTTTATATATATATCTTATGCCAAAAAGTTTAGCCTAGTACAACGTACGTAAGTATAATAGATCACAAAGAATGGTGTAGAGAATAAAAAAATTTGACGGCTTTTCTCGAGGTCGTTTTACAAAAAAAAACAACAAACAACTTAGTGAGCTAAATTTTTCCCGAATGAAAGGGATTTTCGTCTACATAAACCTCATTCGTTAGAATACATTGGTAATCATGTACACACTTATCCAAGATTTAAAAAGTTAAAAAATTTAATTACTTTTAGTTACTTAACGAGCAAATTTTATTACGTAAAAGTAAATTTTGAAATGACGTCAACAACGTACACGTTTCATACCCTGCTTGATTTATGTATGTATAGGTATAACGACATAAATGTGTAAACTATGGAGGAGAGATATGAATAATTCGAATAATTACTGTACAGTCGGATGTGTGATGATGTAATTCAGAATCCATAAACCTGGGATTCATTGTATTTATCCTGTCTTAAAATGATTATAAAAACAAAGATTCGTTACGGCGTAACACTCAACTTTAGTCAAAACTTAAACTTGAATTATTTTAAAATCGAATATAGAGTAATTTTATAAGATTCTCTTTGGTTTGTTTTTCATGTATATCAAGTTGATATTTAAGTTTTATTGTAAGTAAACTAGTAAATTAATTTTGGCTGATAATATAAACATATTCCATTCAGTTAGTAATCACGTTGAAGCTGATTTAATTTAATATGATTTAGATATGAATGGTGTACTAACAATAACGTTACTCTTAATACTAATAAGCACCAGATAATGTAATTTTCTGGAACTCGAATAGTCACAAAATGTATTTAAAATTTCAATGATGAAACACTACGTTGGATTTATTAAGGACCTTGGTAATTTTTTTGAACTTTTTGGTTGTTATGTTAACATATTCTTTGTATTCTCCACTTAACCATGTAGCACTTAAATAGCGATATTTGTAATTAAACTTATACTTTTTGTACACATTTTTCTCAAGAAAAATTAACTGTCTGGAGTTCATAATTCGTTTTACCTTCCTAACTTCTACTGATAATACTTGGTCTAAAAATACATTTTATCTTCAAACAAAATTACTAACTATGCAAGTAATACTCTCCAATTATAATTATGAAAATTTTAAATTAACTAAAAATCAATTTATTTATCACCAAACTTTGATTCACTTAAAACTTACAATTTAATTTTTTGAAAATTATTGATTCTTGATTTGATTTTAATGTAATTTATTTTTCAGTTATATTTTATATACAAAATTACTCATAACAATTTTCTTGGTCAATTATTTGTTTTTCTCTTGTTTCGTTTATTTTAATTTATTCGAATATATATAGTTGTAATTTTAAAGTTGTAATAATTGTAATACTGATAACTAATGTAAACAATTAAAATGTACGGTCATTTCATTATTAATATTTATATAATTAATTTTATTGTAATTTAATGTTTGTATATTATTATTTAGGAACGATTGTCATAATTATTTAATTAAGGTAATTGGACCTGGTCCCTTTAAAACTAAAATTAATTTTAAAAAAATGTTATTTTCATTAAGCGTTAAAATAAATTAACACTATTTTAAATTTACAAAATAACATAATGAACATTAATAATAGCAAAAACGCATAAAAATCCATAATTTCTAATATTTATCAAATTTTAATCTTACATTACCTACATAAATCACCACGTGTGTAAATATATTTACAACCATTAGTATCATGAGCTATAACACTATATGGCAATGTAATACATATTACAAATTAATTTATATCGTATTATCACTATTTCTTTCTCTTTAAGATTTAATAATTTTTAAAACGTTTATCTGTCGATCAATTTATGATTTGTATTAATTGTAAACATTTTTTTTAGCATTAATATATTTAAATGTGTCACATTTTATGAAAATTCTACATAATCAGGGCTGGACAAGTTAACGATTTTTTTTTAACTCGTCAAGTTAAGTTATTTTAAAATAAAAAAGATAAATTAAATTAAAAGTTACTTATATTTTTTCGTTAATTCGTCAAGTTAAAAGTTAACTTAGTTTAAAGTAAAAATTTTGTAATTTGCAAAAAAAAAATTGCACACATAAATTGGTTTTTTTACGCTCAAGAAAATTTCTGGGGAAATTTAAAATAATACATAAAAGTATTAACTAGCTATCAAAAAACTAAAAATCAAAAATAATAAACTTTCACAGAAATATAATAAGCTAATAAAGTAATAACAATATATTATAAATTCTAACGAGATGTGAACTGAACACATGCTAGTTGAATAATGAAATTAAATTGGAAATTTTACCACAGTTGTTTTGTGATTAATCTCTCATCGTCACTCGCTCTCGTGGTATTTATTATTTTCACAGAATATTCTTAAGATTTACATAGGTTTATAGTGTTTATACAATAACAATGTTATAAAAATATAATAATAAAATATAACCCATATAATGACTATTAAAGTTTATTTTTCATATTATTTTCGTCTACAGGAAATTCATATTAAAATAGTAAATTATAAATATATTAAAAACCTCATTTAATAAATTACATTATTTTCTACACTAAAATTATCTTAATTTACCTACTTTTAAATAAAATTAACTTAAAGTTAACACGTTAATCTTAAAAAAAAGTAACTTATTAAGTTAAAAGTTAATTTGTAAAAATAGTACAGAGTTCATTAACTTAATTAAAATTAACTTAACATTTTAACTTAATTTTAACTTTTAACTCGTTAATGCCGAGCCTTGTACATAATTATACAAATTTTACAACATACCTACAATTTTATGTTAATTATGCTGAATCATAATTGATTAGGAGGTATAAGAAGATTTAGATAATATGACAAGGTTGGATCAAACATCTAATTAGGATCAGGCATTTCATAGAATAATTGGTGTAATATAGCTGATCATCGTCGTATGTAGATTCTTAAGAAGTTTTGGACTCCCCTCCAAAAAAAATAATGTGACAATATTGTATTAAAACCGTCTACATTTATTTTTATTAGCTATTATTTTGTTCTGAATATACTTTATTTGTTTCCAACAGTGGTGATACTTGCTTCCAGTACCCCCCCCCCCTAGATCCGACAATATAATATGATGAAAAAATAATATAAAATAAGATATAATCAATAATAATTAATAATAATTGTTATAGATTACGCTATTGAACTATAACATTTTAGTGTGTTAATTTTAATGAGGATTGTCTGGTCGATGATAATTATGGAATGATTCATAATAATGCTGTATTGGAAATTTACCTTACTAAGTGCTTGCAATGTGTTCAAATGGTTGTGTTAAGTACTACAATATGTAGTAACAAATAAAAGTGAAAATAATTTTTCTGCTGATTAACTATAGTTATGAAACGAAAAATGAAGTAGTGCCGTATTCATTTTAGGCCACGGCACATGGAAATAAGGTTCTATGCTACTGGTTAGATGTAACTTATAGATACGTGGTTCTCAATACACAAAAAACATAGACAAAGCGGCATCAGATGTACTTACAGTCTTCAAAAATACTCGTTGGAGATCCTGATAACGATAAACATTTTAATAAATACATTATAACTTATACTGATATAAAAAAAAGGTAAAATGATAGCTTTGATTTAATAAAAAGGTTAAGAAGACCTGATTTTTTTTTAATGAATGTGATTGAATAATGAATAGAGTGGCAATTATACTACAACTAAAATGTATCAGGAAATACAAATTATTTATTAGTAGGCAGATTTATACTTACAGAATTTTATAAAAATATTCTGGCATATTAAAAAAAATGACGTTTGTTGGTAGGTGTCTACAGATTTTAATGATTTGGATACACATGATAAATTTACTGTAACCGCCAAAAATAGCCTTGAAAAATAATTCAAGCGACATAACTTCCCGTAACCAAGAAAAATAGTTTCATGCATCGTTGTTTGATAGTATTAGAGATCACAGATTGGTGTGCGGTGGTTAGAGGAAAGATAATTTCTAGTAGCTTACAAGTATAAGTAAATTATTCTGTTAAGATCCTAAAGTCCTTTAACTTTAAAGAAATTGTTGTGTTTCATTATGAATATCAATAAGATGTAGGTTTTACTTTAATAATTAAAAATACAAAATGAAAATATTTCACTAATAGTTATTGAACATGATGCAGCATATTGTTATCTTTCAATCAAAAAATAAAATATTTTAATTACACAATTCCGCTTTATGAATGAAAATTACACGTATGTAACAAGTATGGTATGAACAAGGTTAAAATATCTTGTCTTGTTCATACGCGCATTCAATACCAAACAGCATAGCTATTCGGTAGTTATTTAAAGCATATGTGCGATAAGATAGTTTGATTTGTTTTAAAATCCAGTATAAGTGCAAGAACTAATCCTAAAAAAATAATGGTGAGTGCAATGTAATTTGGATACGTTACTATAGCCTATAGAATCATAAAATTAATAAACTTTTTTTTTTATACTACAAGCTTTTTAAAATGGTCAGATTTTAATTAATTTTATTTATTATTTTGTATTTTTTATTTCATCAAACTATATCTATTATTTAGTTAATAAGTATAAATACCATAATAAAAAAATGTAAATGTTTACTGATTTTATCAATAGTTATTTAGTTATGTATTGTATTTAAATATTGAACTTTTCTTATGAACGACAACTTTAATTTTTATGAATAGTTATTAACAAATAAAAAATTTTGCATCTATGGTCCTAAACATAATTTTACGGTTCTATAACTTCTACACATCTATTTAAGTTCACAGACTTCTAACCAATAAATTACATATTTAAACATTATTCTAAACGATTTGAACACTATTTTACGAATAAACGCAAACATATGTTTAAAATACGTCCAGTTAAGTTGTTATTGTTTTATAAGACTTTATCTTTAATTGCATCATCATTTATACTATAATTAGTTGACAATATAATTTACTATGATTATTTTATTGAATATTCACGGGCCTCTCATTTATTTAATATTTTAAGCTGCTATAGCTGCATATAGCTCACTTTGGAGTACCAGTTACAATCACTCTTTTTGATATTATACAAGATGAATAAATTCATGTCGGCTTTAACATGGTATGTATATATGCGAATCATTTATCTTAGAACATATTTTTTTAACATAAATCAAGCATAATTAGATCATTTTTATTACTTCAATTATTCTCATCTAAATTTCAGACTAATTTCTAATAAATATATTTTATTGCCGTCTCAATACTTAGAAATATTTTTAGTGTCAAAACCATGTAAATACTTAGTTTTTAAACTTTATAAATTTTTATTCAAATTCATTGATAATCAGTGGCGTAATTATAGGGGGCAAGGGGGGGGGGCAAGTGCCTTTCATAATAAATTTATAAATAATATCATAATATAATAATGTCTACTGATCCATATATTATACAGATTATTCATTCGTATAAAAGTTGTGTTGTGTTGGCAATGTAAACTAAGTTTCGATTCGACTTGTATAATTTAACAAAAAATAAAATATTTTTAAAATCTAAATTATTTTATTTTTGGTTAAGTTAAAATAACTTTTAAGTTTTCAAATTGAACTCTTTTAAAATTTAAATAGTTTAATTTGAAATTATATGAAAATATTGTTAAACTATTATTGATTATAATTAGGGCTGGGATTTTAATGCCCTAAAAAACCCCGAAAAATGTCCTAAAAAAAATGCTTTTATGACCTAAAAACTCTAAATAATGCTCTAAAAAAACCGAAAAATGCCCTTAAAAAATGCTTTTATGAACTAAAATTTTTTTTATTTTTAATAATTTTAGTATAAATTACAATAAAAAGTTTTAAAAAATGTATTATAAAAATCTATTATAAGTGTAAACTCTAAATACATAGTTTTAGTATAAATCTAAAAAAAAAGTTGTACACATAGACTTAATCTCATAGACATGGACTTCGTTCAATCTGAACAAAAAATATTTTTATAAATTATTTAATACGTTTAGATCGTATATTTATTTAACCGTACATTCTGAACTGTTACACTGAACCACGAGAGCTTGTTTCAGATTTTCAAATAAAAATGATATTCTGTTGTCTGCCAGTAAGTTCTTGTAGTTATTTATCAATTCGTCAACATTTGGAAAATGTATTCTTATTTCTTCGGCAACTCTATGCAAGGCGTGCGCCAAGCATGTAACATGTATCATTTTCGAATAATAAGTTTGAATCGATGTGGCTGCTTTTACCATGTACAGAGCAGCGTCACTTAAAAATAAAAGGACATTATCGTGTATTATTCCTTTTGGCCATAATATTGATAAAGACTTATCCAAAACTTTGGCAATTGTACTGTGATTGGTTTTTTCTAATACTTCTGAATTTAATAAAAACATTTTACCTATGTTACCTACTTCTAATGTACCTATTATAACATTGGCAACATAACGACCATTAGCGTCCGTCGTTTCATCGATAGAAATCCATAATTTTTTATTTTCTACGTATGACCTAATCATCTGTATAGTTTCATCGTAACATATACTGACGTAATTTTTTCGTAATGTGGAGCGATCAGGCGTTTGTTTATTGGTATATTTTTCCAAAAATTTAGAAAACGCAGGATTTTCGAGTTTATTTAACGGAATATTACATGACAAAAATGTACGAGTTAAATCTAAAAAATATTCCGACCTGTTTGGTACGTCTGTAATAAAACTTTGTGTATTATTTTTTTCGTTTTGTAATTTATTCCGTTCTACTCCATTGATGTGTTTATCTCTTGACAAATGTTGTACGGCAAATCGTTTTTTCAGCAGTAACTTTTACGTTGCATATTTTACAGAATAACACCAATCCGTCGGTTGAAAAAATATTATGTCTAAATTCTTGTACAAACGCACGCAGTCGACTCGTTGTCGAACATTTTACTTTTGGCATTTTTATATTAAATTACCAAAAAAAAATTAACCTGAGTAATAAAACGGTGTTAACCACGACAAAACTCGTACTGAACGTCGAACGATATCATCAGACGTCGATTTTACCGATTTAAGATTATTTAACAGGAAATGCAGGTAGAGGTTATTGTCCGATAATGGTGACAAATCGATAATATAATACGAATTACAAGTACCTACTTATAATCTGTTATATTTATTTAAAAACCATGTTGGTGCAAAAATCTTAAAATAAAATTTCAAATTCATGCACTTGGTTTCCAAAAACTCAAAAAATGCTCCAAAAATTCTAAAATGCCCTAAAAAATTAAGAAAATGACCTAAAAAGTAAATAATGCCAAAAAATGCCAAAAATGCAAAAAAAATGCAAAATAAACTTTCTTATTCTCATTCAAATGTACATAAAACAAATTTGTGACAAGACGAGCATTGCACAGTAAGCTTTGAAAAACAATGCAAAGTGCATCGAAATCCCAGCCCTAATTATAATGTAATGTCGAGTTATAAAATATATTTATATATATATATGTAAAATAACTCTCAAAAATGAGATATAATAATACTTGAGTAGTAAATAATAATATTATAATTTATTAGACTTGCAATATCACAGGATAGTTATCGGTTAATAACAAATTAGTAGCTGATAGGAAGAAATATTTAAAATTATAAAATATTAAAATTGATGAATTATTATATTCTTAAATTAGAGAAACTCTAACAATAAAATTGTTATTATTTCAAGTCTATAATAAAAAGTATAACATATAACCATATTTTTTTCAAACATGAATACATAATTGGCATATTAGTAGACACAACAAATCAAAGACAATAAGCAACTAATTAACTGTTTTGTATCGTTAAGAATCTCAGCGTTACGAAAATAGTGATTTTTTGCAATATAATCTAACGTCTCTCTCGAACTGGTCAAGGGCTACGATTCGTTATGCTTTATGTAGTTTTACCATAACATGAATGAGCCTTATTGTAGAGAGTGTCCGATTTAAAAATCAGTACGAAAATAAGGGACTTATTTCAATATTTCATAAATTTAAATTATAAATATAAAATCTTGTGCAATTATAAGAATAATAATACGAGTATTATTATTCATTTATTATAAAATAATAACGAAAAAATATTTTATGTGAAAAATATAAACATATTATATGAAGTGAAATTAATTAAGAATGGTCGTCAATTTGTCGGACCGCATTTATCATGCAACATAAATAACCCTTACCCGTCTACGGCCGTTAGTCGAACACTTGATTTCAATAGTTAAATAGATTTTAAAAATGGCAACTTTTAAACTTCCAGCGTACTAGCGTGAGTCGCCGAAAATTCTCAAATCACCCATTCGAAAACTCACAGCGACTGACACAGTGTTATCAACTCCAATGTCATCGAGTTGACAATTGGCGAGAACGCAACGCCACACCGTTTTCAAATAGTTAAATGACAAAAATAACATAATTACTACATTATTTATAAAAAAAAAACCCATTATTACGCTTACAAAATTAAATTTAATTATTATGTGTTCCGGGTTTTAAATGTGAACGAATCTAAACTTAACGATAACAATAATTGTTGTCGTTAATTATTAAGTGTAACATTTTTCTGAATATTTTATAATTTATGTTTTAGAAGTATCCAAAGTCTGTTTGGTTCATTGTACTCAATGAATTTTGCGAACGGTTCAACTATTATGGATTAAGAAGTAAGTCAACAATCTCGATAACGAATTAAAAATTATTAATACTAATTTCATCGATCTGTGGGACAATTAACTTTTAGCCGTTTTAATGCTATACTTAACGACTGTTTTGAAGTTCAACGGAGATGATTCGACGATCATATATCACAGTTTCGTATTTCTAGCATATTTCATGCCATTGCTAGGTGCGATTATTGCAGACTCATATTGGGGAAAATTCAAGTGCTTTTTAAATATTCAAATAAATCTATAAGGCTTATTATAATTATTTTGTTTTCTAATTGCACCATTTGTTTAGAACAATTGTGCGACTATCAATGGTGTATGCTGTGGGAAATGTTGTACTCACTGGTGCTTCAATGGCAGATATGTTTACTCTTGATGTTCAAAAGTTTGTTAACTATTATTATACGTACACTAAAGAGCGTATATATTTCTAAAATATTTAATTATAATTTGATACCAGTTCCGTAAATACTAAGGATTGTAAAGTAAAAATCCGGCCTAAGAGTGATTAGGATGTAATATTTCGGTTCGCTTAAAATAAAAAATAAAATAAAAAAAATAAAATGTAAATAAAATATAGATTCATCAAATGCTTTAATTGAACGCAATGGCAAAACAAGAAGTTCAACCAGTGGCGTATTTGAAATAATTGTTCAGGGGGTGAGGGCAAAAATCAAAATCTGTATATTTAATTTTGACAAATGAACATCAAAACGTTCACTATTCTAAAAACATAAAATATTTTAATCAATACGAAACTCATACTCAAACAAAATCAACATTAAACTATAAATTATAATAAAAATAAACTATTAGCAAAGAAAATGTATTATTGTTTATAACTATAGATTTATTTTTATGTTGCCTATGATTATAACAAAGTTATAAAATTATAAGAAAGTGGTATCATTATTAGAAGTAGCTTTTATTATAATTACAAAATTGGGTACCATTTTTGGTGTGAACGCATTATAGGGGAATAATCATAGTAATGTAATTTTAACTTATAACCACAGTTTCCGCAAAACAGTAAAAAAAAACCTCTGAGAGGGCAAATGCCCCTATTACCTAATCCCTTCCCTCAAATACGCCACTGACCTAAAAAAAAAAATCAGAAGTCCTGATAAGGTCTTCGGAGGCTATTGGATGAAAATAAATTTCAAGAGGACGTGATACATTAGTAATTTAAGCATAAAACTACGTTTTACGCATTACAAATATTATTCGGTGTATATTTATAGTAGAGGCTCCATTTTTTTTAATTATTTTATTTTAAAGATAACTTTATCTGTAATGCATCGTTAGTATTTTTACGCTAATAAAAATGAATATAAAGTTATTTATATGCTAACATTTGTAAATTTTTTTGTTAAGCTGTAAAAAATGATTGAAAACATTATCAACAAATTATAAACGTCGCTACATCGTATATAATGTTTACTATTTTTTAAAACAAAAAGGAACATCTAGTTTGAATTTACACTGTAGAGTTTTGTCCCACAAAATATGGTTTTTGTGCCAAAAATTGTAAATAAATGATAATTATACGTCTAAATATAATCGCACGTCTCGCATACACTTGTACGCACGCCTGTACTATAACCCATATCGTCGCCAATTTGTGGAGTGTTATACCTGGGACACACTTTTGTGTATCACGTCCTCTTATGGCTTCGAATATTGAAACAATTTGAACGTTTTAAACAAGAGAAAACATCCCGATACGCAATAATAAATGAAACGGTTTCGGTGGCGCTGGAATCTATCTTTCGAGGAAAAACGTCATACCGATATGAATGCGCACTTGATGATAAATTAACGATTTTACGATGTTATAGAATTATTGCTCTCCTCGGATTGTTTCTAATATGCGTCGGAACAGGCGGAATAAAACCATGCGTTCTCGCCTTCGGCGGTGATCAGTTTCAATTGCCCCAACAACAAACTCAATTTCAGCACTACGTTACGCATTTCATGATCGCCATTAATGTCGGCGCTTTAATATCGTCGTTCTTAACGCCCGAGCTAAGACACAGCGTACACTGTTTTGGAAGGAACTCGTGCTTTCCTTTGGCGTTCGGAGTACCAGCCGTCCTGATGTTCACCGCCATAGGTAATGCTATATTAAACGGCACCCGAAATTCAGGAATGCCTGAGAATATTTAAATTAACGAGTTGAACGATTGCGGTTATACAGCGGTATTCTTTGCCGGAAAAAATATGTACGTGAAGAAGAAGCCGGGACATAACGTTATTGTCAGAACGTTTGGTTGCTTGTTTGTAAGTGTCAACGTTTATATTATTCTCGGTGGCTTGTATTGGAAATGAAAAAAAAAAAAACAAAAAAAATTCCCCTAACACTTTTCCATCGTTCATTCAAGTACGCATTAAAAACGAAATTGAAATCGACTTCATCTTGTCACCACACCCACTGGCTCGATCATGCTAAGACCGCGTACACCGAGGACGAGATATCGGACACGAGGGCCGCTTTAAACGCGATTACCGTGTTCATAGGGTATCCGGTGTTTTGGGCGCTATACGAACAACAGGCAAGTACGAATAAAAATATTCACTTCATCGTCGTAGATAATGTTCTGAGTAGAGCTTATTCTAAACCGCAGTTGGGCTTATTTTGCGTATTTGAGTAAGATGCGCACTTGATAATAAACTTTTGCATAATTCATTTTCAATTGAATGTTGTTTAGTGTTGTTTTATACATTACAATTTATGAACAAAGTAAAATGGACATTTATTAAAAAAAAATACTTTGAACATGAATGTGCATTTTTTTATGCCTTTTAAATTACTTCACTTAAAAGCTACAAATTTCATCATTTTTTACTATAATTTGGCAGTATATTTTGAGATCATATTTCTATTTTAATAGGTTTATTTAAACAAACTGCGTATCTGATAAAAATCTTTAGAATAATCCCTGGTTCTGAGTAAGCGTTTGGACACGCGTTGACGAAATCTTCTTCGCTTAGGGTTCGCGGTGGACGTTGCAAGCCATGCTGATGAACGGCCGTTTGAACTTTCTGAACTGGACAATCAAACCCGATCAGATGCAAGCCGTAGTTCCACTTTTCGGGCTGTTATTCCTCTTCCTGTTCGACATGATGCTATACCCGTTGTTGGCGAAGATTGGCATCAGAAAACCGTTGCAAAAACTCACGCTGAGCGGTTGTTTAGCAATCGTAGCGTTCCTTTTCGCAGCTCTACTTCAAATGAATATTTTCGTAAGATCGTTGAATACATTTATTTTGCTCCTCGAAAATCGTAAAATCATATTTTTTAATTTCCTGTAAGGGTAAAAGTACTATCGTACCACACGGAGAAGGACGTATCAATATTTATAACGGATTCGACTGCGAAGTGTACGTACGTTCACCATCACTTCGCGTAGACCACATACGCCCACTTGGATTGGTCAATGTTACCTCTACTTTAATATCCGATGCAGACGTTGTCGAAATCGTATTTCATTTCGATCCAGCGTGCACATTGGTCCCCAGTGATTTTGAATTGAATACTGCTTTGACAGTCATTAATGAAAAAGTAAATGCGTTACTTTAATGTATTTTTTTTTTTAATGACAGTCACGTTTATTTATTATTATCAGAACTATAAGCTATACAGTTTACAATATATATTATCGAAATGTTATCTACCTTGCAATCTACTAACATCCCATTTATTTTATTTTTTTCTATTTAACACCTACCATATACTTCACACTTTTACCCATCCGTTTTTTTAAATTTTATTTTTATTTTTACGTTATCAGACATACATATTTAAGTTTAATTTAGGAAGTATCCTACTACTTGAGCAGCTCAAGTCCATACACGATATCATTAAATCGCATTGGCAATTATGACAATTTAATGAAAGACAAATATGGAAACCCAAGCTTGAGGTTATTGAATCAATTTACGTCACTGTGCGTGACACATTTTAGCTGAAAATAATTAATTTTTCAGAATTTTGACCGATCACTCATTTGATTATGACCGTGACAATGTTTCATTAATCAGTGTAGACGATGACACTAACTCGATTAACTCATACTCCCTTTCTTCGTTTCGAGAAATGGATTTTAATTCAGTGGTGGCTGGAAGGTATGTGTATGTTTTTATGTACTATTACAAAGAAAATTGGTTTCGTATAGACATACATTTAATATGATAGCATTGATATAATTTAAGGTATAATTTAATCAGCGACGGTAATACAATTCTCACGTCCATCAATTTAATGCCGGCTACATTATATACGTTGACTTTACAACGGAATGGTGATAAAACGGTAGTATATAACAAAATTATTATATAATATTTGATCTAGTTAATACATTTGTAAATACGTTAAAGAGTTTCTACAGGACATGAAATTGTTCACCACGGATGAAGGCAATTACATTCATATACTTTGGCAACTACCACAATATTTGTGTATGATCATCGCTGATGTAATTTTTGTGGTCACTAGTTCTGAATTTTCGTTTACGGAGGTTAATTACATATTTTACATCACTTTTGCATTGTTTTAAAAATTATGTATTCGTTTTTTACGAATATAAGATATATTATATACATATATGTATATATATTTAAATATATCTCAAATATTATATTTTAATTGTAAAAAAAATTTAATGTTATTTGATCGTTTAATTCTTAGGCTCCAGATGATATCAAATCATTTATATCCGCATTCGGCTTACTAACTACGGCGATTGGAAATTTGATAGTTGTTATAATATCAGCGTTATCTATTAAAAACCAAGTAATAATTGGTGCTATAAATTATAACACAACGTTCTATGTTAATTAATCATTATTTTATCTTTTTATTTAGACATACGAATACCTGCTATATGCTAGTATTATGGGCGTTGACACATTGTTATTAGCTTATTTTAGTGTTGTGTATCGAGGACGCAATATAACAAACGTAAATGAAACTGCGTCAAATAATGAAGACAAGAAAGTAGAAAGTACAGTTTTTTAATAAACTATATTTTTGTATATATTTAATAAAACGTAAAATCATTTGAAAAAACTTATTCCCAAGTATTATTCTTTAAAGAATTACATATTTTTTTATGAAAATTATTGTATTTTACTTAAATGTTTATATAGTAAACACTGTTGCATGCTAACTAATCAATACAATTTATAATGACATTTTATAAATTATATGGCCATTATACAAACAAAAATATGTTTTTTGACAAGATTATATCTCATTTTTCAATTGTTTTTTTTTTTTTTTTTTATGAGTTCAATAACTCACTACGAATTATATTTTTTTTTATTTATTTTTTATTTTTTAAGAACATTCAGTATATTACCATTACAATTCAACAATAACAATAACGAATTATGTTATAAGAATATTATTTTGTTCTGCTCGTTTGATTTATTTACTTAAAGTTTAAAATTGTAATTGGTTTTAATTGTTGTGTTAATATTGTTTTAATATTTTATCGTTGATTGATAAAAATATTTTATGTGTTGCACAAAGAGAATGATTGAAATCGATATAAATAAGTTAAATTAATAAATATGACTGGCACTCGAAAGAGAATAGTTGACATTGGTTATTAAATTTCATTAAAAATATGATAAACTCATATAATAAGAAAAATATCTCTGTAAGGTATTAAATGTATTAATGAATATTAATGAGTTTGCTCGTTGTTTCTATGCAACTTCTACACTTTGCAGACAATGCACTAGAGTAATGGCAAATCAACGGGTACACACATGGATAATATACCGTGAAACTTGTGTAGTTAAATATTTATCAATTTTTGAGTTAGACGAAATAAAATACAAATTGATTTGTTAAAAATAAACTCTGCGAAAATCGTTTTGTTCTTTCTTGGTTTTCCGGTTACATTTTGACATGGGGTTTTCAAGTTAAAGAAATTACTTGTCGGTAAACTCACTAGATTAAATTTACTGTAAATAAAGTTGCCATGACGTAGTACTGTCAGCAGTTTTTCGGATAAATTTTGACGTGGAGTTTTCAAGTTAAAGAGATGACTCGTCAGTATACCCACTAGATTTAATTTACTGTAAATAAAGTTATTATAGCTTGTTGATAATCAGTAATATTATTATGCCTTAATATAATTTGTTCTATACGTACACAAACACACGTGTAGTATCTGATTCTCATTACAAGTTAAAATACAATATTAATTTTATATACTAAAGCAATTCCAACAATAATTTTTCTCATATTGATATTATAATGTATATAGGTACTACAATAAAACAAATGAATGCATGGTATGAAAAAAAAATCATTGTTAGCTGAATATATACCTTACTTCGCTAGTAATTTATAAGTATTTTGTAATCTATAAATCATTTTTTTTTCGACTATCAAAAACTAAAATCTCAACTAAACTGAATATTGTTCGATATTTTTTATTTTACAATTAATTGTTATTTATTAGTTGTATCGTATAATATTTAAATGAATATATAAACTATTTTAGAACTTTTAAAATGCAAACACTACTATCCAGAGCTGTACCATCAAGAACGAATTCCACAGTATAAACTCAAAATTATAAATTAGTGTTAACCATTTTGTAAGAAAATTATGAATTTTCGATACGTTATGTAATATTAATGTAAAATATTTTTTCGGTTTCGATGTGAAAAACCAATTAAGAGTTGTTCAACAATAGGTTTACAATTCAATAATGTAGGAAGGTGTTACGGTTCGTATTGTTGTAAGTAAATATACCAAAACAATCAAATAACACTCGTTGACATTTATAAGGATACTATAGTTTAACTTATCAAGAATACGATTAATCGAAAATAACTAAAATGCATCTAAAATAATGTATTACTAACTCTATTCGATTTGTGAAAAATTCAAGTTTTTTAGGTTCAAAGAATTTTAACTCTACAGAATATAAGGCGTATATATGCGACAACGTCCAACAAGAGCAGTACCGTCTATACATTTCATAAAAGCGCAGCGACTGCAATCAAAACAATTATCAGTTAAATAGAACTATTTAGAATGTTCAGTTTCAAATTATGTGCACCAACGAACACATATTTATATAATTTGATTTTATATAAATACAATATTTAGATTTGTTAGAGACAGATAATTCTCGAGAAGCTGAATAATTTCTGACGTGTTGTTCGGTCGAAAGATTCGGGAAAAAAGTCATTTTAAACTATTTACATTTCAACATTTTTAAAAAAAAATAATTAATTATAATAAAAGTAAAAAAAAAAAAGTATTAAGTTCAGTTTTTTCGTTATCCGTATTTTTAATTTAAATTTAATAATAACGTGAAAATAGATTCAGCTGATGCTGAATATAAATTGGCAAGTATAATTAATTTTCTAAATTTAATTTAAATACATAAAATGTCCATCAACATTTACTGTAAAGAAATAATAATTTGTTAAATGTTAACGAGTTATAAAATGTTGGTTTATTTCATTATAAAATGTATTCTCGTAATATATATATTGTTACGGTTAAGATTAACATCACATTTATTATAAAACATCGTTCTCACGTATTTTAAAAACTCTACAGTCCAACGAGGATAAACTGTGCGTCGTTTTTAAAACATTTATTAAGCAGGCACGTAGCTAAGTATTAGTCCGGCCACCCTTAATATTTTACTAGCAACCTCATGGACCACACAATTTTACTGTAAAAATGCTCAAGGCTCAAATAAAATACCGTACTTAATCCGACTTTAGCTAGGTACTAGAGTAACCAATATATTTTACTCTGCAACATAAAATACAGATAAAGTCGTATGATACACCACTCCATAAACCCGCTTCCTCTGATTCTCACCAAATATTAACTGTCAATTTTGTTTTATTTATATAAACTTATAACTGAACTTTTGGTAATTTATATTATGTACCACCTCAAATTATGCTGAATTATTTATTACAATATATTAAAGTCTATAACAATGTTATTAAGATAAATACTAAGATAAATTCAAAACAATCATCGTCAACCCGAACCGTGGCTGGACTGAAAAAAGATATAAATGAATAATTACGAGTTGTATTAAGTTGTAATAATTAATATAATTTAACCATTTACATTACATCATTAGTATATATGATTTGGATATATTTTTTATGGGGGAAAGGATTGAGTCACTTATGTAAATATGATCACTTAGTATAAATAATAACCATAATTTTAGGTATCCTAATTGTCACTAGAATTTAGACGATTATTCGGCGTAGTATTTTTTTTTTACGTAATATTATGATATTGATGCTTTCGCATTCCGCAAGGAACATTTTATTGTGCACCTTTATTTTTGGATCCTTAAAATGCAAGCTGTTGTTGACGATAAAATGTGTAAGCGTAAATTTCTAAATGTACCTAACATGGTTCAAAGTTTTATACGCCTAATTAGATCGTGATATTAGTCATTAATTCATTATAAATATATGTTCATTTAATAATTTAAAAAGGGAACAGTTACAATTCAACGCTTCGAAAAAAAAAACCAGACGATGATATTATAGATAAATTGTAAACGGCCCATATGTTAGCAAAATGTTAACATTTGAGTATAGTACATACTCAAACTATGATGAAATGCTGTGTTACAACATGCAAATTGTTATTTTTTGCAAATTTTTATATTTTTATACTAAACATAGATAAGTATATTCCATCATTTTTACTCAAACTATTTATGGCCAACATATTCATAAGAAAATAATCACATTAATAACCGCATATTGCACTTATTAAGATAAAAATATATTAAATTGTATTGTTGAAATTATTATTTCTTGTTTCAGAAATATCCAAAGTCTACGTAGTGGATCGCTTTCAATGAGTTATTTGAAAGATTTAGCTATTGCGGTTTTAGAAGTAAGAATTATGTGAATAATTCGTTTTTAAATAATTATTAATTTTAACCCAGCTAATATTTAAAATAATATGTTTTCAGCCGTCCTAGTATTATACCTAACAACAATAATGAAGTTCAATAATGACATTCGACAATAATATACCATAGTTTCATATTCCTAATGTTTTGCATGCCGTTGATTGGAGCCATCTTGGCCGACTCATTTTGGGGGAAATACAAGTACATAATAATGTAGTAGTTGTACCGTAATAAATTTAATAGTGATTTCTATGCCGCATAACGATACGACGATTATGCTACCATAATCATTAATTAAATATTTTTTTTTTAGAACAATTATTAGATTATCAATAATATACATCCTTGGAATCGTTGTACTCGCAGGCTCGTTAATGGCAGACATGTATAGTCTAGACGTTCAAAAGTTACTACAGGTTATACACACTAATCTTGTGGATCAATACTAATTACACTTATTTTCGTTGATTTCACTCTGAATACCGCGTGATCACGACTTCAGGTACCACTAAATATCTCAGGTTATCTTGTATTGAAATTAATATTTCAGAGGCCTAAGGAAGTACTGAAATAAACATTTTCAAGTATTGTCGAATTTTTAACACTTACGGTACACGCATGCGCAATACAACTAACTTTTTTTTTTAATGGCAATCCCAATTTTTTTCAAACAATTTTTGTATAAAAATTTTTTTTCTATTTTTAAAATTAACCAAATAGGAGCAAATTTCAAAAATTTGAAATTAAGTATTATTGGTTTTTACGACATTTTTACCTAAAGTATAAAATTATTAAAAATAATGTCAAATATTTTACGAGTACCTTTATTTTTAATACGTGATATTTTTGTGATTAAAATAATTACAAACTAATTATTTATCACAAATTAATGGGATATATGCTCGCAAAGTTAAGGTTTTATTTAGTTCTCTCCAAAAAAATCTAAAAAAAAAAAAAAACAAAATGTACATTAAATATTTAAAATATATTTTATATTCTACATTTTAGAATCTCATCAACCATCAACTCGATCTTAGCACGTTGCACTGCGGCTTGTATTTTTTTCATTTGGGACCTCAACAAGAACTTCACTCAATTATTTTCTATTGCTTACAATGTTGGTTGGTAGGTCCTCGTTAATTACTACCTCTACGGCTGGTGCAGTTATCAGTTCCCAACGACTTAAAAATTGATTGTCGGTGGTAGATGGTGTTGTCGATGTTGTCAGTCGTAAGGCCTTTCTCGACACGTTCGACCACGGTCTTAATACGTAAGTTCTTGTGAAGGATTGTACTTGTACTTCTGATTACACTTGTAACAAAATTGAATGTCTCCTCGAAGCGTATTTCTATGACAAGTAAATCTTCGGCACACAACTTTATATCTTGTTTCTCCACATTAGATATTTCCACAAACGGTACCATTATCGGTTCGAGATGAGAACACAAGCGGTTATCGGCAGCGGTGGTGTCAATCATTGATACGATTTGTTCGTGTTCTTTCGATTCCACATCGAAGGAATTTTAAGGTGCAGATTTATCTCCGTTTCGAGTTACTATTGATTATTTTTCTCTGATAGTTTACAGGACCGAGCACGACCGAAGTCTTTTGAGGTTTATCACACTCTGTTTGACTATTTGTCTTTCCGATTTCCATTTGTGTGTACTGCTCCTCCAGTGGAATCTCATTCATATTAAACTCGATTTCGGTCACTTCAGTTGTTTCTACGATTGATTTCGCTATCGATTTCGTTATTGGTTCTCAAAAAAAAAAAACAACAGATAATTTATGGTGTCGATGGTGGTATAGACGGTATCAGTTATAAAGCCCTTCTCCAAATTGTTTGATTCCACGTCACAGAATTTTTTTATTGTAGACTCATCAATTATCATCGGATATCGGGTGATCACAAATGGCTGCTTCACATCGACTGCCGTCAAAGTTTTTCGAGAATTATCACTCTTTCTTCAACTTTTTAGCTCTGCAGATTCGATAGCCCATTGACATATATTTGCGCTAAGAAATAAATAAAAATATGAGATCAGTAAATGTAATTTATATATGTATATATATCGCGAAACGTTGGTACGATAGATTTTCTTTAATTTAATATGCCCGAAACCATTACCTTTTTTATAGGTCTTAGCGATGACTCAATTTATATGCATTTAAAATCTGCACGAAAAAAAATTGTATGAGCATTTTTTTAAATAATAAGAATTATCCAATGATATTTTTAAAAGTTATATTTTATTTCTTCGATTACATTTTATTAAAATTATAATTAATGAACACAAGTTAGATTGAAAATAAATTGCTTGATTGCAATGCAAACATCGATAGGAGGAGGTTAGTAGTGATACGCAATAACATTATTTCCATGGTACTGTTTTCAACTTATAAAACCCTGTCATACAAAAATAAAAATACTTGTAATGAGCCGGACTCAAAAGACTGACTCAGCACGATTTAACGTCGAAATCCACCTTTGTTGCAACATGGATTGCTACGCACTGATAAAAAACTAAGATTTTGTATGCAAAGTAAATACGAATGAGTCCTAGCGTTTATTGATCCATTTTTGTTTTTTTAACTTTTACGAAAAACGATTTTGCTGAATTTACATCACGCAAAATATACCAATACACACAAAACATGCAAAAACATACTCTATTTACTTATCTATTCTACATTTTTATTATCATTGCTATTAAATCGATTCGTTTATCACTTAGCATGTATTCCGATATAGTAAAAAAATCATGCAAACGCATAAGCTTACGAGCCCTGATTTCAACTATTTAACTTATTAATGTTTACTTGCATAATATTTTCAATTTGAGTTAAATCTCTTTTTATCAATTGTTTAAATAGATGAATTTATGAATACGTAAATAAATTATAATACTAAAACATGTTTTTCTGGTTATGCGGCGGAGGGAAATAAGCGGCAACACTTGTTTTCTCCGTAGGTCCTTAATCTGGTTCTGGTGGGATTCCGTGTTACACGTGATATGAATGATATTGCCGATTATTACTCACAATGAAGTGCGCTGCGTTCAGATAAAAATAATCGGCAATAATCCGGCAAACGTAATGTTGTTAAAATATTAAGAATTCTACGCATTATGTTCACCGCGCACACCTAAAAATAACGTCAGTCGATGCCGCGGCCGGACACGTGGCACAGCTGTGGGCGGCTAGGAATACTTGTTGCGGTGCAACCGTGGTAGTGGAACTGATAAATAAGACCACTCGCGTTCCCGAAATGATTTCGATGGATTTGAATAGTGTTCCACAAATACCGTTACCGAAATATTACGAAATTATATTACGTATTCTTACTTTTCGCGGTGCTCGAGCAACGAATCGAATTCTTTTAAATCGATCACAAAACTGCGCTATTACTACACGGAGAATACCTCGTATACAGAGACAGCCGATTAAATTAAATGGTTTTCAACCCGCAAAGACCGATGAATATTATTATGTAACGCAAATCGGTCAATATTTCAATAGTTCTCAAATGATTCGGATTTGCAAAACTTGTCTCTAATGTCTTTTACCCAGTCGAACGTCGAAATGGAACTGATCGAAAATAAATTGGCAAGTATCAATGTAGTGTTTTTTCTCCGCTCTTACATTCGGTACATTTTAACTGTCTTGAATCTATAATCTAAGTCTCCGGATGCGTTTTATTTTTTTGCTCACCGTTAATCAATGTACCCATGTAATAATTGTACTGTAATCAGTGTTTATTTTGTATTTTTCTACTATCACAACCAAATTTTTTTTAGTATAATTTTTAATCGTTAAAAATTTAAATACTCGGAGGTGAAATATTTACAAAATTTTTTTATCATTAAATCACTTGGAGCATATACATTATATAGATAATAAAAATGTGCCAACTAGCCTTTTCAGTGCTACTGTCGCGTATACGCGACAACAGTCTATTTCTCGGGCCTGCTACTGTCCCGTATACGCTTTGCTCTATTATAAAATGAGGTGCAATTACTACATCAACAAAATACGCAGTGCTATCTAGGGAAGAAAGTAACAAATCAATTGAAAAAAAAAAATTGTTTCCGTTCAATTCCAAAGATGTTATGAATGAATTTATATTTTGTCATTTCCAGTGACTACCAGAAAATAAATATGATACTGCATCCTTGGCAATGATAATAGTTTTTGTTGTTTTTCATGGTTATCTATAAATAAAATTGTTTTTTTTTTTTTTTTAATCGTGACACATTTTATATTTTGGTTATGTGAAATCAAGTGACTTTGTTATGAAAATTTACGCTTGTCTTTTTTATTCACTGTGGTTTTATTGTTTCGATGAAATTTGAAATACGTAAAATTTGAGAACCACTGGCTTAGGAAAGTAAAAAATTGAATGACACGGTCAAATATTAATTTTTTTTTTTACATTTTTTTTCTTCGGAATGTATGTTAATTAAACTTTTTGTAAGGAGAAATTTGAAATTCTTGAAAAATTTAAAATTTATTAAGCACAGCACATATTTTAAAGATAAATTTATTTCAGCATTGAAAGGGCTAGAAACAAAGATAACGTGATTATGACAAAAATGCAGGTTTAGCGTTTCCATAAGAGTGTTGCTTACGTTAGAAAATCACTACGTTTATCTCATAGTTATAGATAATGAATACATTGGAAAATATTCAATATTTTTAAATATTTACGGGTATATATAATAATACAAATAACACAAATATCCTATGGAGTCGAAATTGTAATTTTCATAATATCAACAAGCAGAAAATTATCACCTATTTTATACAGGTATTCGAGAAATTTATTGAAATTTGGTGAAACATTATATTGGTTATAAAACGTGGAAATTAATATGTAAATAATAACTTATATCCTATAGTTGATAAAAAAAATTAAAACAAGAAATCATATAGTACGGTGAAATAAATATTGCATGATAAACATAACTATCTAACTTTATTTTCTTATATTAAGTTATAAAAGTCTTTTTTTTTTTTATTTATTTATTTTCTTTTTTTTTTTCAGAACTTTCAGTTAAAACTATTATAGTTCAAAAATTAAAATATTAATAAACACAGTAATGCAATAATATAAGTACATTAAGTAATAATTAAAGTTATTAAGTACAATGATATAATAATAAATATGATTAATAATATCAGATAAGAAAAAGAGATGCAACATTAGTGTATATAACAGGAGAAATAATTGGGAGTAAGCCATAATTATTTGTTTATTAAAATAGCAGAAAGAAAAGAGTTTATAATGGAGGTTAAATCAGATTAGAATTTTGAAAAGGCTAAATTTAAATTTGAATTTTGCGGATTGGTAGCTGCAGCATATAACAGGATGAATTGAGAAAGGTTAATGAGGAATGACTCGGAGGTTAAATTGTTTATAAATGTATTATTTTTTGGGGAGTTAAAAGACTTAATTTTGCAGCGATTTAGAATAGTTTGGTAGAACCGGCATCCCAATGATAAAAATCATTTAACATAATACTTTGTACTCTAATTTTGACCTATTAATTATTATAATGGAAGAATTAGAGATATTTAATATTTTTCTTTACACATGAGAACAATTTGATTTTTCTAAAAATGTGTTTTTTATAGTGAATTCAAATTTACCTTCTCATTTTCTTATCCATATTATCGTTACTCATAAAGTCATAAAGGATAAACAAATATTCTAATAGATCTCTGTACTCTATAATCTCAAGCGCGTAGATAAATCCATTTACTATTTTAACATGTTTGTATGAATTCTTTTTATATCCTACTTTGAATTCGAAACACTTTTTTCGTAGTACAAAAATAATAAGCTAAAATATTTTTATTTTTTATTTTATATACATTTACAGATAAACGAATGAATACTAAATTAATTTTAATATAAGAAATCATAAAAAAAAAAAAAAAAATAGTAAATATTTTAGTACACACTTTAAAATTGAATTGTGTAAACTTCATTTTGAACTACATTAAGTGGGCCGTTATACGCACAATATTATGTGCTATACAAGTGTAGACATGAACGTAGAAATTAAATATAATGCGATTATGTAGTAAATTCACTAATACAGTATTAAAGTTATACAATTATTATTGCCGACTTTAATATTGATTATGTATATTATTAAAATATTTAATACAATTGTTATGTTTATGTTATAGAAATCTCCAAAATCGGTATGGTTTATTGTAGGCGATGAACTGTGTGAAAGGTTCAACTATTATGGACTCAGAAGTAAGATATATTAATTTTATAGTACAGTGCTAAATTAAATGTACTAAATATATAAAATGTTTAATTAATTAGTTGGTATAAAATCGGAAATGTTTGGATGTACTATTATTTTTACCTATACGTATCTTCAAAAATAATTTCTTCAGAAATGTAAATGGCGTATATAATTTATATTTATTATACTAAAATATTTTGTCAAATACTTATCCCTTTTTGTATTTATACAACGATAAAAATACTAATACATTAGTTTAGTCGATAAAAATTTGCGTGCAAAAGAGATGTCTGTTTAAAAAAATATCCAAGTATCAAAATTGCCAGAGAGTAATACAATTTTAATTTGCATATTTTTAAAATGTGTTATGGCTGAAGTAATATTGTGAAATAAAAATAAAAATAGACTGTGTATTGTTGTCACACTTACACAATTTATCATGAATTAAAACAAAAAATTCGTTGAAATTGTACAAAACATGATTCATTTAATTTCAAAGCTATTTTAAAAACTAACATGAAATGTACATACCTACTCAGTATTAACGAAAAACCATAAATAAAATAAAATATTACATTTATATACAAAAAAAAAGTAGGTACATTATATTCGGATTTTACAAATTAAAATATATCGATTGAGAACTTTTTAAAAGCAATTACTCAAACAATAATAAAATATTATCAAAATTAATATTAATTACATTTTTATTAATTATTTATAATAATCCTTTCTGTTGATCTTGCTCTAATAATAATTAAAATTGTATTCCTTAAATAGCTTTATTATTTTTACTACTGTTTGAAAATTAGCTTGTATAAGGATATTTTTATAAATGAACATTTTCATACATAAATATTTTGTGTATGGACAATTTTACTTGGACTTTTTTTACGTATACATTTTTACCTTAACTACACCTCATATACCTGAATCTAAAAAAATATGAAATTAATATTTCGCTTACTACTTTTATAAAAATATAAATATCCATGCAAGTAACATTTATAAACATATAAGCACCCATAATTATGATTATTATTATTATTAGGTAGGTACTATTAGTTATTAATAATATTATTTGTTACATTAACATTATCTGATTTAAATTCATTGACCCGTATTAAGTATCATAAACATTTCAGCTATTTTAGTGTTGTACCTTAAAACCGTATTAAATTATTCGGACGATTATTCAACTATGATCTATCATGGCTTTATATTTTTATCGTACTTCATGCCGATATTTGGTGCTGTATTAGCTGATTCCTACTGGGGAAAATACAAGTAAAGATACGAAACTATATCATTATAAATATGTTCTATTATCAGTGCTTACTCATAAGTATTGTCGAACTTACATGTTCAATGTTTATTATTTTTGCAGGACTATTATGCGACTGTCAATAGTTTATGTAATTGGTAATTTTATACTTACCGCAGCTTCGATGGCCTACAATTTTACCCTCGATAGTCAGAGGTAATACATTATTTTTACGTATAATAATAACTTCATGATGTGACTAAAATTTTCATTTTCAATTTTTTATTTTATATTTATATGAATAGTATTTCAAAATATTTTTTTTCAAATTTTGGCAATTTTAATTCACTATTGTAATATTATTTTCTTTTTCTTACCCTAATTATTTTTACCATCTCCGATAAGCTTGTTAACTAAAATATACGATACAATTGAATTTTATGGAATATTATCTTTAAGATGGAATCAAGAAAATAGTATGGTGAATCAAAACGCAATCGCGATTCAGTGTTCATTTTTAAGAACGTTTTTTTCACATAGGTGTGGGTACTTATAAACATACTTTCGGTGAAAAAATTACCATACCAAGTGAAATTTCTTTTTCCTAAAAACCCTTGTAATTTACTTGTATTATATAATAAATATTTAACAAATAATAATATAATAATAATAATAATTATTTTTTTATTTCTAATGTAGACTTATTGCTATTGTCGGTTTGGTGTTGATTGCAATAGGAACAGGCGGTATAAAACCTTGCGTCTGTTCGTTCGGTGGAGATCAATTTCAATTGCCCGAGCAACAAACTGAACTTACTAAATTCTTCAACAGATTCGTGACGTCCGTGTACATTGGCTCGTTAATTTCGACATTCATCTCTCCCGAGCTAAGGAACAGCACTCAGTGTTTCGGCAGAGATACGTGCTTTCCATTAGCATTTGGCGTTCTATCTTTACTGATGACCATAGCAATAGGTAATCTCCTCTCGACGTCTAATTATTTTACAAAGCTTTTCATGTTATTATTATTTTTTTTTTCTATTCCATTACAAAACGTCATATACCTACATCAAATATGGTACTTACATTTTACAACAATAGTTCAATGGTAAAAGAAGTACGAATTATTTGAATATTTATTTGCAAACTAAACAATAACCTCTTTGGATAAAATAATATAAGGCACTTTCAAATACCCAAATAGCCCATATTCCTGTTTGATTTGTATATTTGTTTAGTTTATTTTTTATAGCTGTGTTTTTTTTTGGAAAACATTTATACGTGAAAAGAAAACCAGAGAATCATGTAATCTTCAAAACTATCGGGTGCGTGTTTGTAAGTATCCACAAATACATTGGTAAATTTCAAGACGAAAAGTCATTCAATTTCTTACCTCAAGTATGTGAATTAACAACCCAAATACTTTAATAATATTTGTAGGAGGAGGGTATTATAACGATACTATAAATTCAATAATCAGTAAAATATTATGGTAAAATTTAAATTGGAATTGAGGGCAAACAACAATAAAATCCGAAAACCACTTTTGTAACACATACGTAATTTAATTTAGTAATGCAATACATCAGTGACTTTTTGTTTTTAAGTATTCTCTTCGAAAAAAATGTACTCGTTCGTCTACCGATAAAGCTCATTGGCTAGACCACTCCAGTAATAAATATTCTGAGATCGAAGTTACTGACACTAAAGCAGCAATGGAAGTTCTGTACACGTACATTGCTTATCCAGTATTTTGGGCACTGTATGAGCAACAAGTAAAAAAATATATTCTATTATTTATCAAAAAAACGTTTACGAAAACCCTAATCGTTTATTTAATATTTTATTTGTGTTTGCAGGGTTCGCGGTGGACGCTACAAGCGATGTTAATGGACGGTAAAATAGATAGTATCGATTGGGAGATCAAACCTGATCAAATGCAGACCATTCACCCGCTTTGCGCTCTTTTATTGATATTTTCTTTTAATTCAATTTTATTCCCATTTTTGGCAAAATTTGGTATACGAAGACCACTGCAAAAGCTCATATTTAGTTATTCAATGGCGGTCGTGGCCTTTCTGCTCGCTGCTATTGTTCAATATAAGATTTTCGTGAGTCTTATTTTATTATTTTTTATAATACTAATATCTATATACTAATATATATCTATTGGGTGGTCTGCGGTAATTAGCCGGTTTTCAATACATCCAACATAAGAAAAACGGGAAAACATGGTGAACCACCTATATCGTTATTTTATTATCTCATTCACCCCATAATAACCAAGAATTCAATCCTATTGTTATAAGGGCGAAAGCACTGTCATACCGTCTGATGAAAGTCAACTGAATATATATAATGGTTTCGATTGTGACGTTCATGTAAAATCATCACTGCCGGACAACCGAACTATTGGGCCATTGGACTTTGTCAATTTCAAGTACATGCCAGTTTGGGAAGAAAACATCATGAATATTACACTGAAATTCGATAATTCTTGTAGATCATATACCAATTATGACAAACTGGAAGCTTCAGTGATTGTCTCCAAAGGAAGGGTAAATTAATGAAATTGGTGAACTATGCTTTACTTATATTTTATTTTTAATTATTGAGCATCTTGCGTTTATCGATTAGTTGCATACGTAGCTTATAAATATTTATGGGTATTTACCAATTATAAATATGTAATCGTCTGCAAGTTTTAGATTGAAAAAAAAAAAATCTATCTTTCAAGTTCAAAATTTCTGATTTACTGAGTGCTCGTGATTACTTATTATTAATAACCATAGACATAGGCGTGCGCAAGGATGTGGCTTATAGGGCTATAGCCACACCTGGAACCTTTTTTTTAGGTAGGTACTAAGGGCTAATAACTATTTTTTTGGAAAAACGAAAGTTTTTTTATCAATTTTATCAAATTACAAAAGGAAAAAAATTGCCAGGACTGGCGTTCATTGATAATCAGATTGTACATAAGTTTTTCTAATCAATTTTATTTCTACTTATGTTTTGAATATCTATTTTTTTTTTTTTTAAGACGGAGTTATACATGGGGGTGGGTGATCAAAAAAAAAATAAAAGCACTCCGGAAACAGGAATCTGCGCACGCCTATGACCATAAACATAGGGCTGCTTACGAACTGAGTCCCAGTATAACCTTTTATGACGAATTGAGTCCCGGGTTGTTTTAGGGTATAAACCAATTGAGTCCAGTGACATTATAGGTATAATACTAATTGAGTCCATGTTTTAATACTAACTGAGTCCCGTAAAATTAAAAAAAAACATTTTCCTTCCCATTTTTACAGACTTAGGACTGTCTGTAACAAAAAATTCTACAGGTATGGTTAAAAATGTTTTTTTTTTTAATATTTTATAAAATAAATATATAATTTTTATTATTATTCATAATTTTCGCTGTGCCTGGACTCTGGATGGTTATTTCATATTTTACTCAAAATAATCCTCGGACTCAATTCGTATACAATTAGTTTCCTAACCACGGACTCAATTAGTATATGTCTCGTTTGTACCCGGGACTCAATTAGTATATTATTTTTTCCCCGTTCAGGTATAGGGACTCAATTAGTATACAGTGAAACATAGTAACTATCAATTTAAACTTAGATCACGTTTTTGGTTTCATTAATAATTCACAAAACAATTAACCATGATGCACTTTTGTATACATTTTTTTTTTTTTATGTGCTATTTAGTCCATCTCATACTTCTTAACACCTACTGTAAACAAAGAAGCCATATTACACCGTGTCGATCGTTACGATTATTTATCAAAGCCTAAAAACGGACACCCCAGCCTTAGGTATATATTCAATAATTTTTAATTAATTAATTAGTTTCATATCGATTTTTCTATATTTATTTTTAAGAGTTATAATTAGTGATGATGTAAAGATAAATGAATCTCTTTCTCTTGAAATCACTGGAAAAAAATCTGAAATACCCTATAATATCTCTTCATTTACAAATGGAAATATTAAACACATAGCTATTGGGAGGTAAGAATTCAATATTTACGATATATTTTGAGGTATACATTTTTTTATTCTTAAATTTTTTATGATTTTCTAAGAGAAATCTAACAACAAACTTCAATTTGTTAATTTTAGTTATAATTTAACTCGTGGCAAAGAAGTGATATCCTCGAACATAGTGCTTATGCCTGCAACAATATATACACTTGTTATACGTAACAATAGTAATAACTTGGTAAATTTGTGAAAAACCATAGTCCATGTTATCAAGGACGTAGACAATGGCAGATTTGGTTAATAAATCAAAATATTTTATAGGAGTCGAAATTATATGCCACTGACAAAGGAAATTATTTGCATATGTTATGGCAGATACCTCAATACATGTGTATGATTCTTGCGGATGTAATTTTTATAGCTACGACGATTGAATTTACATTTACTGAAGTAAGTTATTTATTATATTTTATCATGATATTAAATAAGTAAAAATATTTGATTTTAATATTTTATTTATTTACTTTAATTGATGCATTTTTAATATATGTATTATACTGTCAGTAGTAGCATTACTATATTTATTCATGACTGGTAATATTTTAGAATTTTGTGGATTATACATATCGCATTTCATGTACGTACATCCTACATATTAGAAAATAATATAATATTATAATGTTAAATAAAATCAAGAAAATATATAACAAAGGACAGCAGTAAAAAATATAAAAAATTAAAATTATTGTCCGATGCGGTATAGATTTCGGTAAGCTAGAGAAGTGGAGTTAAAATTTTTCCATTGTTGGTTGAATTCTCGTAAAGAACACTAGTGTCAAGTATTAACTATGAACAAGGCGTAATACATTTGACTTTATGTGTAAGTGACTATAATGGATGTATTATAGTCTTTTTATTTGAATAAGTTTGGAATAAATTATGAATGATCACATGAAAAAATATATACGTTATAACGTTGAACACTAATTTTCTCAATAAATTTACAAAATTCATTTTTAGTATCACTTAATTTTTACAGATATATATTGTATCATATAAATTTATCATTTTTATTTTTTTTTTTTTTTTTAATGTATTTCACTAATTTAATAACATCCATTATACAGTTAATTATACAACTGCCTCCTTGATAGCTGAACCCATTAATCAAATTAATGAAAATAATAGGTTCAAAAGATCGAAAGTGAATATTAACCCCCGTACCTCCTCTGTGATTACGATACGGAGTTCAATGTTCATGACACATTCTATATATATCATACATATATAAATTAGTGTATTGGTGTATAGATTATACATAAATGTATAATATACACATTGATCTGTGTATGTTATATTCCAACGACCATATTAAGCATAATTGATAATCGATGTTTATATTCCTATAGGCTCCACCAAGAATAAAATCATTTATATCAGCCTGTTACTTGTTTACTCAATCGATTGGAAATCTATTAGTTGTTGTTATTTCAGCTTTGTCCTTTCATAGACAAGTGAGACTTTTCCATTTGATTTTGTTGACAACCGTTGTGATAATCTTATTAATTATATTTTATAGGTAGACGAGTATTTATTTTTCTCTGGTCTCATGCTTGCAGATACGTTATTATTGGTTTACTTGAGTAGTAACTACAACTACAAAGACTTTAAGCAACAAGTTATCAACGATAATGAAAATAAAACTAAGACAAATGAAATCCAACTAAATTAAAATTAATCACTTACAAAATTATTTGATTGTTAAAAGGCATAAAGCATACAGCAAAAATAAAATGAGTATGCACTCATTTTTACGCGTGGCTGTATGATTTTACAATGTTTTAAACGATGCGTACAATAATTGTACAGCTTAATTATTAAGCTATTCAATATATTTTAATGGTTATATTTTTCAAAAAAAATATGTTATTTTTAAATAATATTTTACTCAGTTATACATTGCCCACACTATTGATTATAGAATCAATGTCCACACTGTACCAAACGCAACACGACTTTTATTTATTAATATTATTAACTTAAATTAGAGATTATTTCAATTTTTTCCGCAATAAAAATTATTATTTTTAAGGCGTCGCTAATTGAATATTTAATTTATTATTTAGTCATCGACAAGTTTATAATTAAATATATAGTAAAATTAAATACAGCATAGGTAATTGAATTGCATTTGTATTTTTTCTCGACAATATTAAAACAATTAGAATCCAATTACCGATTTTAACACAATTGCGTGGTAACGTAACTATTTAATTTTGAAAAATATTCATACAGCATTATAGAGAAATCATATCAATACTCAACAAACTCAATTAATACAGTTGTAAATGGTACGTGGTTATTACATTTCCAAGAATAATGTAGGTAAACGTTCTGTACACTTCAAAATTAAACGACTGTTTATAACATAATAAACAATAATAATATTAAGAATTCTAATATTTTACTTTGTGTACAGTCTACTAATAGCCTAGGTTAAAAAACATTATACAATTATAATGCGCTAATCCAGTCAGATATCTTCATTGTATTAAAGCCCTTGCAAACCAAATCCATTTTTCATCAAAACTATCATGTGATGTCTAACAAAAATATTAGTAGTAATATTATTATTATATTATATTTATATTATATTGGTACTTTAATGATCAGATAAAAAAAAAATTTGAAAATAGTATTGAAATATTTAACATTTCTACTTTACACTGATCGAACCATTTTTCCATAAGAGCAATTTTTTATGAGACTATTAAGTATGAAAACTGAAAATTTTTCAAATTTTTTAACAGTAAATAATATAATAAAACTTTGATGAAAAAAACAAATAACATTTTTCTTTAATTTTGACTTAACAAAATGCCACTGTATGTTAAAATTTACTATATGACAAATATGATCTGATTGTATAACTATGTACAGTTTATATATGTACTTAGAGTGTGATGTCATATGGTAGTGAGACATAGACAAATAACAAGAAATCATTAAAGTTATGGATACGGAGGAAAATTATAAAGATAAGATGAATAAATAAAAAAAATAAATGAGCATGTTCTAGAATAAATTGGAAAAAAAAAGATAGCTGATAAGATGATTTAATCAAAGAAAATAAAGTTAATCGGATATATCATCCAACACAATAATTTTATAACCGACATATTTTAATGAATAGTAACTGGAAATTAAAGAGGACGCCCAAGGAAACACCATTTTGAATACATTGGAATAGGTTTGGACTGCATACCTGCAACTGATTATTTACTATTCACCCAAAGTCAACGCATAGCCGAGTGCATGGATACATTACTTAAATACATATAGCCTTCCAATAATGATGTGTTTGTAGGGTGTACTAGAATAATAATGACATATAATGTAAATAAGCGAAATCATTTTTACCTGAAATTAGTCATCCATGATAGAATTTAAAAATAAAAATTTGAAGAATATTCAATTATATTAATACATTTTAAATTATTTATTTATATTATATTATATATATATATATTAAAAAAAATACAAGTTATAGCAATACAGAAATCATGGTTTTAATATTATAATTGATACAATAAAGCTATTATAGCATTTATAATTAGATAATGGACAAATATATAATTTTAAATTAAATTTCATATATCAATACATTACATACTATGTACTCTTATATTATATTCCTAATTATACACTTATACATAATGTACTAATTATAATACTCATTTCATAAAACATTACATTTTCAGAGATTAAATTTAAAATATTGAAAAATATACCCATATCATAACTGTAAGAACAGTATTTTTAATTTAAAAAATTAAAAAAAAATCGATATTTTCATTTATCTTAATAGTCAATATTAGCTAGAATTACTCAAAATCAATGTTGTACGACCCATTTGTCCTAGTTCCCTTGTAAATCAAAAAAAGATTTGTTTTTCTGTCTCGACTATTAAATTCATTAATATATGAATCATTCAATTTTATAGATTTGGGTAAATATGTTTTCAATACCATATTATCTCCTTCCAATGAAACCAATAAACGTAGACCGAACTTTGACTGAACTTTGGATAAGTCGAGTATTCTATACCTTCTTCCCACATTTAACGCCGATATGCTGACAAAAGATGTATTTTGATTGTGTATTCTTGCTTGACGTTTTAAAGCCTTCTTTAATTCATCCATAGCGCTTTTAAAACAATTTAAAAAAAATAGTAGTAGTTTTCAAATTATGCAACAAACAAAAAAGTATTAAATGTTAATAGTTACATTAAAAAAAAAAAAATTGTGTGAAAAAAGATTTCAAATTAAAATAGACAACCTTAAGAACCTAAAGTAACCTTAAGAAATTACTTTATAAAAATTAAAATAATGGTTTATTTTTCATAATTGTATCAAATTTAATTTTTACATAAAAATATGTACGAGTATAGTATCCAAAAAATTAATACTAAAATATGATTTTTCTTCAAAAAATATTCAGATTGTTTTTTTCATTTATTTTGTATTAAATTACTGTATAATAAAATATAAACTAAAGTGTTGTGGTTTAAATTTATAATAAATATAAAAAATTGACTCAAGCTTTTGTACAAAGATAAATTTAGGGGGAGTCAGATCAGCTGACCCACAGTTAATATTATTGACAAAATTAGCCTCTTAAAGACTTCTTAAATTATTTAATTGTGCCGATTATAGGTTGAAGTTAATACTAAACTAGGAAAAATGCCCCAGTTTCGTGCCCCCCCCCTTTAACGACGCCATTAGTTTAATTGTATAGTAGCACGATAATATACTAAAACATCTTTATGTCGGATTAAGATTCCATATAATAAAATAAATGTTATCGTTTTCAACAATATTTAGGATTAAACTTAAAAACGCATTCAGTATGGTCAGATTGTTTTTTTTTTTATCACAAGGTATCAATACATATATAGTCCAGTTTCAGACCTAATAAGTATACTCTTGAATAGCCTGATCCACAGTTCTCAAATTATGGATCCACCTCTGCTTCTGCAGTTGTATAAACTGTTATAAATATTAAAATCTATATTTTATAACGAATGAGGAAAATCGGGGAAATTCAACAATGAAAGACACAAGGTTAAACAATGGAGATTATTTATTGATATTATCACTTATTCTAAATCTAATTACCTAAATTATGTGTATCATTATTACATTTGCTGACATTTATAAAACGCGGCATAAATAGAAAATGTATTTATTCCATAAACTAATTTGTAACTGATTATTTATTTATTTATAATTCAACGGAACTAGTCCTTTTACAATATTGTATGTGGTATGAAACCAATTATGTATAGGATAAAACAAATTTATAGAATAATATATAGCAATAAATAATATTAAAAATATATAGGTATATAAAAAATACAAAGAAATAATACATAAAAATATAAATTAAAAAATAAAAATAATAAAATTAAAATAAAATAATAAATGTATTAATTGTATATTTAACCTCTCACTTTATAAACACGTAAAATGTGTTCAATCCTTTGTGTATCTAGAAGATCAAAGTCTACAGTACGAATAGATATACATAAATAAAGGAAATTTCAAATGAAACAACTAATTAACTTTGATTTTAAATAAATAAAAACGATCAAAACGAGCACTTTAAAATTTTTACTAATTGACGAAATTAGTTGGAGCTTAAGTCTGTATTGAGACCGGAGTATTTTTATAATAGATGAGAAAGGATATTATAACATTGAAAGTGCGATTACTGTTGTCATCCTCATTTATTAATTCTAAATGAGCATAATATATAAGATAATTGTTTTTTTTTTTTTTTTATGGGAAACAGTGTTAGGAATAGATAATGCAAAATGTATCTAGATAAAGATGAAAGATAATATGTCAAAATTCATCTAGATAAAGATAAAAGATAATTTCATTTTTATCTAGAAAAAAAAAAAAAGATATTGTTAAAAAATGTTATTTTTTGGTCAATATTTCATATTCCAATAATATCTATGAAGACTCAATTATAATCATTATTATCAATAGGTACCTAGGTTTTAATGTTTATTGTAGTAATGTAGTGTACCATTAAGCAGTATTTATATATAATGGACATATAATATGATATGATAGTTACAATATGATAGTCAATCACTAAAATGTTACAAAAAAAAAAAAAATGAAAATTGCTCTATACGTATCAGGATGAATACAGAATACATAAAAAATTATTTTATGTTCACAATATTGTTTTCCATATAATATTAATTTGATGATTTTTCATTATTCTACAAGTAGTTACGACTTTACGGGTTCCAAGAGTGAAGTAATGACTATTCAGCGTATGAGTTACATGTATATACTAAAATCAAATACCAAATTTGGAACTTCCGTGGGAAAATAAGAAATTAAGTTTAAAAATACCAAAAATATTTTCTCGACATGAATATATAAACAAAATATCATACCAAGAAATAATACACAAATTATGATTATGAATACAAAATCTATATGTATAAAAGAAAGTCAGGTTATTTACAGAATTTATAATTCAAGAACAGCTTGACCGATTTTGATGATCTCTGATTTGTTGGATTCGTTTCCGTATAAAAATAAAAATAACTCTAATCTTGGCAAAAATACAGATAATTATCTAGATTAATAAAAATGTTATCTTAGATAAGTAATTAGATAACTTAGCGTTATTTATCTAAATAAGATAAAAGAAGACAAAAATCTATCTAGATAAGTCCCAACACTGATGGAAAAGAACATATGTGTTATTGTGATATTATTTGATTATTATAAGGTTTATTTAGGTACCGATATACCGATTCATTTCAGTGATATTTTGGTCCAATACTATATAAAATGTAAATGTTAATTACTAATATTAATTAATATAACATTATATTTTTTAATAATATTTATGCAGTATAATACATATCATTATAGTAATTATTCAAATATAAATCGTAATAAAACTAAAATACACTTTTATAAATTAAAATTTTTTAAAGACAAAATTAGGTAGATCCATACTTATCTGACTACATTTTTTTTATAAAAAACCCCATTTAAAAAATAAAAATAAAATAATTATTAATATTAGATATGAAAACAATCAGTAATTCAAAATTTCAACTAACAATCTCTTTTTACGAAAATATATTAAATTAATTTTTCTAAATTTAGAATATTTTGAGTAAAATAGCTTTTAAGACTTAAATTATGAGCATTTAATTGTTAAATCATTTCAGTTTTTAATATTCTGAATTAGTTACTTAAGTTTACTTAACTTGCAGAACAACAATTAACTTTATATCCCAGTAATATAAATTTTCATTAATATTTGATAAATTACTAATTATAAAAAAAAAGCTGTGTAAAATACTTCACAATTTCAATTATCATACCTTTAAATTTGTGGTGCAGATTTACTATAGGTAGCAAAATGTTTCGTGTGTAATACAAGTAACCATCAAAGTGACTTAAACTTGGAACCTAAAAATAAAAAATAAAGAAAATAATAAAAAATGTTAAGTATTTTATGTTAACTCGCCATTTGTTACATAAAATATATTTATTCGATTACTGCTTACCTACCTTATAATACCTTGAAAATTATTCTGCCTCGGTAAAATTTAAAATTAACCTCTTTTTTCGTGTTCGTCTGTCGATTAATTATAACAAACTGAATAATGAAATTTAATCACACCATATTAAATAATTATGACTGAGTTAATAGTCCAGTTAATACAATGCTTAAATTTGGTAGGAGAGAGTTTCTCTTTTGTTTAACTTATGGAACACTTATTTTTCTTTTGTGTTTGCCCTCTTCTTCAAAGATTTTCCAAGTCAATAACAGGCATAATAGTAATATATAAACATAACAGTTGCGGCCTTGTGGACTGTTAATTGTCATATAATTGTTTAACTTTTATACTCCAAATTACAATATAATCGATTTAGCAAATATACTATATATTTTAGATTCTGAGTGAAACGAAAAATATATTGGTTTTACCATGATGTGTGTTTTTTGTTTTTTTTTTTTTTTTTGCTTAGACTAGTGATGTAGTCATAAAAAAAAGTTTTGAGTATACGCCAATTGTTAATAAAAACGATAAGTGGGGTTAATTACCACCACCCTTCTCCCATATTTTTTTTATCCGTGATCATTAAAATTAGCTAACAAAATACAAATCCAAAATTAATATCAATAAAATACAATTTAACACGATTTATTAGATACATCGACTTGCAGCAGTGTGAAAGGTTTTTAAACCATATTTCCGTGCAATAAAATTAAAAATATATGTGTAAAATTTAAAAATAATAACCGTTCCCAATAAACACGATAATAAGGAAATATGTTTGGTGTTTTTGATTTTTGTAGAAAAAAATGATAATATTCATTAATACTATTTATAATGATGAAGTTTATAGTATAGCTAGTATACTCGTTTACCCATGTATCACAAATTATAAGTATACGCATCAACAAAAAAATAGAGAAGTTGTTATACGCAATATACTCTCCACTACACCACTGGCTAAGACTGTGTAGGTACACAATTTTGACCAAAAGATCATCATAACCATAGGAGATTTATAATAGAAAATTTTATTTAGATAGATTGGAGTAAACAATTTTATTTATAATAGTAATAAACTAACCAACATTTGTAAAATATGGCAACATTTACGGCATAATGGATTTTCGACGAAATCGAATTTTTAATTTATTCATAACTTAAAAGATTGTAAAAACATTAAATGTTAACTAAATGTTTATACCATCGTTTGCTAAAAAATTATATAATTTACAAAATATTTTTTTTAATATAAAGCTATATAAAAAAAATTGAAATTTTCATGTTTTATAAGTTTTTTTCGAAAATGCCGATAAAATAATTTTGGTTTGACAAAAATTCTTGAAAATTGAATAAAACGTTGTATAATATTAATGGAAAAAAAAATTTAACTTCTTAAGAAAACAAAATTTACGAACTTTTAAGTATAACATTTTGACAAAATGATGAAAATCACAAAAATCCTTTGCAGACAAAAATGCATATAATTTCCAATTTCAATACTTAAGGCTTAAAAATTGAGTACAAGATTAAGCATTTGATTTTTTTTTTAGCCAAAACCAAAAAAAAAAAAATTACTGAAAAGTTCCAAAAATGAATTATAGGCGTTAAAAAATTGAATTTTAATGAAGTCAAAGTATTCCTATTAAGAATTATTTAGCAATATAAATGTCATAGTTTCTAATTATTTTAATGAAGTTTGTTTTGTTTATAGACACTTAACATTTTTAATTTTTCCAAATTATAATTGCTTTTTTTACGTGATTTTTACAAAATTAAAAAATCAACCTACCTTAGTAAAAAAATTTAATTTTTCTACTATATCAACCATCTTTAAAAATAAAAACTAATACACCCGATCTCTTTCAATTCTAATCGTTTTTACGAAAACAATGGTACCTACGTAGTTTAAAGTTTAAAATACTAATACAGCAATACTATTCACGTATTCCTATCTTACCCGACCTAGGAGGAGTTTCACCACTTTTTATTTTTTTATTATTTGTATTAACGTTATATAATTATAATAATGCGTTGATTTTTTTTTTTTTTTTTTTTTGTTTACCAATATTACACAAATAAATGTAATAAATAAGTGTACTTAACTTATGTTCGATTTAAATGATACACATACGACTAAAGGAAGGTAATATCTACTAATAACTATACAATTATAAATGGTATATATCAAACACTGGTGTAGCGAACCATATTTTTCATAAGCCGTTGTTTCTGGACATTAGGTGGGTGATGGAACGTGACTTGGCCACATATTGGTAAAAAGTTAAGTATATTGGAAGACTTGTCAAATTTTTATGAACCTTAGATAGTGTAGAGCAGCAGTCACCAAATGGCGGCCCGTGGACAGATTTTATACGGCCCGCAAACACGAAATAAAAAGTAAAAATCAATAATAAAATACATTGGTTTTTTACCGATAGGAGCAAATATTTTTTTTTTTTTTTTTTAAATTAAGCCTCGGCAACAATGGCCATTGGCAACAATGAGTTTAACTCTAAATTATTTACATGTTATATAATTTACATATTAAATACTATTGATAAGGTTGGACTTAGTAATAAAGGTTATTTTGAGTCTTATGTTGTCTGGGTGGAGGGCTTCTGACAGAATGTTTGAGATGCCTGCTTCCCGTCTATCCGTTTCGTATAAAAGGCATTCAGTTATGATGTGTTTTATTGAAAGAGGGGTACCGCAACTGGCACATAATGGTGGGTCTTCTTTCTTCATCAGGTACTGGTGTGTTAGTGATGTATGTCCTATACGGATTCTGTTAACTGAGGTTTCCATTTTCCTTGTAAAGTCTGATGGAGAAGGCCATGTGTGGATGGTATTTTTAATTTCGTTTAATTTGGATGTACCTTGTTTCCATGCACGTAGCCATATGTTGTTGGTTATTGTACTAGTTATGAGTTTGGCGTCGTGTAGGGTGAAATTATTAAGTCTAATGGCATCCGTTGATGTAAATGCTTGGCGTGCTTTTTGGTCAGCTCTTTCATTTCCCTGAATTTGATTGTGACTGGGTATCCATAATAAGGTAATTGAGTAGCCGGTGTGTGTAAGGTTATAGATCTGGTTCTGGATTTTCCAGGAGATCTCATTTGGATTGTAGATATTTTCAATACTCCTCAAGGTACTGAATGAGTCACTGAGGATTACTGCTTTGTGAATGTGATTAGTTTTAATGAGGTCTAAGGCAAATGAAATTGCAATTGCTTCGGCAGTGTATATTGAGCAAAAGCTGGGGAGTCTCAGCATGGATACTTGGTCCTGGACTACTACAGCTGCTCCAACACCGTTTTTCATTTTGGAACCATCCGTGTAAATTTCAGTAAAATCATGAAACCCGGAGATGATTGAATGTAGATGTTGTTTGTAAATTATGGGGGCGGTGTCGTTCTTCGAATATTTACTTAGTTCTCTGTTGATTGGGATATTTAATAGCCAAGGGGGCGTCTGTATGTTTTCATTCTTGATAACGTCCAGGTGGGAGAATGATATGTCTTTAAGGGTGTCATTGATTTGATTCATTACCTTGAGGTTATTTTGAGTGCGTCTGGTTGCTAGTAATATGGAGCTATGGACTCTCCTGATGTCGAGTGGGGCTACTCCAGCTGTATTGAGCACACTGGGAATCGGGCTGGATCGGAAGGCTCCGGTAACAAGTCTTAACCCTGTGATGTGTATGGTATCAATCATATTGAGTGCTGTTGCCTTAGCTTTTATGAACAGGAATGAGTTATATTCGAGTTTGGATAGGATGAGTGCTTTAAAAATTTGTAATAGACTAGAGAAGTGACTTCCCCATGACCTATGGGCGAGGCATTTTAGCGTATTCATTCTTAGAAGAGAGTCCTTTCGAATGGTCTTGAGATGTGGTATCCATGTGTTTCTTGAATCGAAGAGTATGCCTAATATTTTGATGGAGTTTTTTATTGGTAGGGGAATATTTTTCATATATATGGTGGTGTTAACAATATTTCTTTTATTAGTGAAAAAAGTACATTGTGATTTTTCGACTGAAAAAGAGAAACCCGAGACAAGAGACCAGTCTTGTAATGCAGTTATTGCATTCTGTAGGTAATTTATAGTTCTATTTGTATTGATGCCTCTGCAGAATATATTGAAGTCGTCGGCTAATAGTGTGCACATAACCGGAGGTTGTATGACTAGTGGTATATCGTTAATCGCTAATAGGAATAGCGATACCGATAGTGTGGATCCTTGTGGTACGCCGTTTTTTTGAGAGTATATTTTCGACAGTTTTTCATTGCACTTCACCTGGAAGGTTCTGTCTGTAAGGAAGTTCTGTATAAAATTGAATAAATTACCTTTACAGATAATGTTTGACAATTTTTTTACAATACGGGGGCGCCAGGTGGTATCATACGCTTTTGATATGTCGAGAGCTATGAGGCCCATAATTTGTTTAGCTTCAAGTGTTGAATGTATTTCCTCTTGGATGTCATGTAATGAGTTAGTGGTACTTCTATGTTTTCGGAAACCGTTCTGACGAGGATCCAAGAAATTGTTTTTTTCAAGAAACCATCTAAATCTATAATCTATAATTTTTTCCAATATCTTTGCCAAGGTATTCAAGAGGGATATTGGTCTGTATGATTTAATATCAAATTTGTTTTTTTTTGGTTTAAGAATTGGAATAATTATGGAGTGCTTCCAATTTCGAGGTATATGTCCAGATGACCATATTTTGTTGTATACTTGAATAATTAAATTTAAGGCGGTCATGGGGAGGTTGTGGATAAATTTATAAGGTATCCCGTCTGGTCTTGGGGCAAGACTATTACATTTTGATAAAACTCTGAACATTTCAGTTAGCTGAATTGGGGAGTTGAGTTTTGTCTGTTCATCAAGGTGTGGGTTGATGTTAGAAATAAAATTCTGGTTCCTCATGTGTACGTTTTTATCAAGGAAAGTCGTATTGGAGTTTTCATCCGAACTGTTATGGTAGAAAAAATCTCCTAAGAGATTGGATATTTCGTCAGGATCGGTGCATAATTTTGTGTCTTTCATGATGTGAATGTTGTGGTTCTTGGAGAAGCCTCGAAGTGACCCAACCCTGCGCCATATCAGAGCTGAGTCAGCTTTGGGTCCCAAACAGGACGTGAAGGTTTTCCAAGAGTCAGTCTTACTTCTTTTGACTAGATATCGCGTTTTCGCTCTCAGTTGTTTAAGTTTTATGAGGTCAGACATGTTTTTTGAACTTTGGAAGATTTTGAGTGCTTTGTTTTTTTTTGTTTGATTGACTCTTTTATTTGGTCATTCCACCAAGGGACTAGATTTCTTTTTAAAGAGTTAGTTGTTTTTCCTATGGCAACTTCTGCAGCTTTGATAATGAACTCTGAGATGAAGGTGGTATCGTCCTCTATTGTGCTGGTTTCAGATTGGGGATTTACATGCATAAAGGAGTCAACTAGGGTATTAAAAAAGACCCAGTCCGGGTTTTTTAACTTCCATCTGTATGGGAGGGGGGGTGGTAGTGTTTTTGTGGATAGGAGTGTCATTAGAATAGGTAAGTGGTCACTGTCATATATTTCGTGTAGAATTGACCAAGATATTCTTTGAGCTAGCGATACACTTGAGAAAGATAGGTCAATATTGGAAAAATGGCCGTTTGACGGATTAAGTCTGGTAGGTTCGCCATTGTTGAGTAGTGTAATCGAGTCGTCATCTAGGATTTTTTCAATTGATTTGCCTCGAGCGTCTGTTTTGTCTGATCCCCAATATTCGCTATGGCTATTGAAGTCGCCTAGTAAAATAAATGGTTTGGGTAGTTGCTTGATGATGTTGTCTATATCAAATGTGTTAAAAGATGTTTGGTTTGGGACGTATATGTTACATATTGAAATTTTTGATTCTATTGTTATTTGAACTGCGATGACTTCTAGATTGTGTTGTATCATCACCTAACACATATATTAAATTTAATAAAAATTAATATATTGTCAGCAAACACACACCACCTTCACAAAATGCTGACAATATAGATTAGAATAGCATAAAACGCCGCCCGCAAGACGGAAGGAGGGTTCGTTCTACTACCATCGACGTGGAGAACGAAACGCTGCCCGTTTTACGAGTGACCGGTAATTATTTTGTTTTTGTGGTTAATAAATATTTTTTCGTTTGTTTTAAAATAAAAAGTTTTTATATTATTATTTTTTCTACCTTACGTACTCGTGTAAGTTTTGAGAGAGTTGGCAAACTAACGAAAGGGGTAAATAAAATTATATTGCATTTCAAACCTCAATCCAGTGCTAGATTATAATTCTTTGTCAGTTTGAGGGGAGAGAACAATATAGTTAGGTAGAGGTTACCTCACGCTTGAAACATCCAGTGCTAGATCTTGTTCTTTGTCAGTTGTTTCGAGTGTAAAATAACTTTAGAGCTATTAAAGGAAAGTAAACCTTTTAAAAAACCTGTTTTTCGACTATCCTATTAAGCAGTGCTAGATTGTGTTCTTTGTCACTTAAGAAGATAGTCGTCCGGGTCAATTATTAAGTTTTCCTTTACTTGCTTGTTTGACAATTAGAGTGTCCGATAACCAATAATACCTCGTTTTGTGTTGTTATACGCCAAGCCTTTGCGTGGCGTATACGACAATTGGAATAGATATGAATCTGTTCACAGGGGTAGTCAATGTGTATTAGAGAAGCGACGCCGCCGCTAGCCCGAATACAGTTTTGTCGGTTGGTGTAGAATATATTGTAGTTTTTGATATTGGGTATGAGATTGTTTTTAAGATTTGTTTCTTGAAGGCTAATACACATAGGTGAATATTTTTTTATTACTAATTGTAGATCTGGCCGTTTTTTAATGAGGCTATTTATGTTCCATTGTATTATATTCAGGTTCTTCATAGTAGGATACTTTATTTAAAATGCAATATATACAATGAATGAGAATTATTATTTTTGTTGTTGTGTGTTAGTTGACGTCGGAAAGGGGGGTCAATTCGAGCAGTAAATTGGCTAGACTCGAGAATCTGTTCTTGATGCAGATGCTTTTGATTTTGGGACGGACTGTCTCCAAGATCTCGATCATTTCTATGGATGATATATTGAATGGTGTTAAAACACTGGAGGGATCTTGTCCTACTTCGGATGAGGGGGGCCGTAATTATACAACATACCTCTTTAATTGTGGTGAAGTTCTGGTTACTGCTATCGAGAGCTAATAAATACGATAAGCGACAGACGGTTACACACGTGTGTATCGGTCGGCTGTAACACACGTACTGAGGAGCAAATATTATAATTGTTGCTAAGCATATCTTATGGCTCATATCTAAAAGTTTGAAAAGATGTGAAATGTGCCGATTATACTTCAACAACAATTCGTCAATTACCACCGACCCGCGTTAACTTAATTCTTGTTGTATAACTTTATTACCTACTTTATTTTTATTTATGTTTGTGTTTTTTTTTTTTTTTTTTTTTTGATTATGGACAAGAAAAAAAAAGTTGTACTCGAAAACAGATAGTTTTTTCCTAAGTAGACGGAATTATATTGTTTTATTTACCCGACCGCTCAGGGGCTTTGTCAGTTTGTTTAATTTACCACCAGACGTAACTGATATTTGATGTTTTCAATACTACGTCATTATGAGTCTTAATATATATATATATACTCGTATATATAATAAACCGAACATTTTTTTTACATTTTAATATGCTAAAAATATTTGTTTTGAATTTCGATGGCACCGAAAATTTAAAAAATTCCCAATGTGGCCCTTCAATTAATTGATTGGCAGTGCTGCTCAATAATTTTCGGGGCCTAGTGCGAAATGTATTTTTTATACGAAAGGGTACAAATACATCGAAATACCACCGGCACGTGGTTTGGTCAATTCTAGAACCCATTAATATCGATTTATATAAAATTGTTAAATAAGTTTTCATTAATTTGTTACGCCCACTAGATTACTTATTTACTATGCAAGTCCCGTTTTGTTGTAACTATATGTTCAGCACGACCAGGCCTCGTTTGGCCAATTTCCAGAGTCCGCTAAATCTATTACTAACCACTGGAGATTTAAAAGTAGATTCACTTCAATCCTGAACATCTGTCGATTGATTATTATAAAAATTGTAGATAATAAAGTTTCTACTGAATTTTCTAAAGATTGTCTAGATTGTAAGACTATCATAGATACATTATCCCAGTGGCGTATTTTCAAATTTTTTGTAGGGGGGGTCTAAATATTAAGTACCTATAAGTTTATAATATAAAAAAAACACATACGAGTTATGATATAAATATGTATTAACTATATTATTTATATTACATTATGTATATTTCACTACTATTATGATTTATTAATACAAATTAATAGTTTTTTATAAAAAAAAAAGGTAAACGTCTTTTTTTCCTCGCCAGTTCTTCAATAACTTCTTCCGATTTTATTGATTAGTTTTTATTTATTGATAACATCGTTAAACCGTTCAATCTTCCCTATAAACAAAAAAATAAACAAAGTGTTTAATTGTAATTTGTAGATAACAAGAATATTTTTTTAAATTTATAATAATTTACCTCTGACATGGAATTCCTTAGATACGTTTTTATTCTTTTTAAATTTGAAAATGTTCTTTCATTTGTTGCAGAGGAAACAGGTAGCGTGATTAAGATTTGAAGAAGTTTAAATATGTTTGGATAAATTGACTAGTTACACATAGCCATAGCCTCTAGAGCATTATTTGGTTTCTCTGTTGTTTGCATGAGTTTTCTCTGCCATAATTTGTATTTTGCTTCAATAATTTGATTTTGAGATCTATCATTTAGGAAATCTTCAATATATTTATTTGAAAGAATTATAACATCTTCGATGGGACCATTTTCCCTAAATAGAGAATCGAAACCTGATAAAATCGATCGATGAACATTGAACCTTTCTTCTAACTCTGTAATAAATTTGTCAAGATAAGGAATAAAAATTGATGCTCGTTAATATTGTTCCAAAGTATTTAATGGTATATTGCATCTATTAGTTTGTTTTTTTGTTAATCTCGGAATTTTAATTTCAATATCAAATTTTGCGGCTACTACTTTTACTTCTTCAAATATTTCCTTGAAAACATCATCGGCGTGTGTTCGGAGTTCTTGTAATTCTTTTTGTGTATCATTTGCTAATTGTAGAGCCAATTTAAGATCGATATTTGATTTTTGTAGGAACTTTGAAAGTGGTAAACCTATACTAAAACCTTTGTTTAGTACAAATAATGATATCACAAACTCTATATCTAAAATAGAACTTCTAAGACGTCTTGCTTTATTAGAAGTATCGTTATCGTCCCATTCCGAAATTGTATCCAATGCTTCAATGACGTACTCATAAAGTCTAGAAAATCGTTTATTGCGTGAAATCGTTCTATCCATCTAGTTTCACAACTTCTTTTCAATGACTTTTTTGTTGATGTTTCTGATGAATTTTCAATATGAAATTGAAGAATTGATTTTCTTTTCGGAAAAATAAAGAAATCGCGGACTTTCCCTAAAATTGCTAAACAGTCTCTTATTTGGGTCGCGCTACATGATTTAGATACTACCAGGTTTAACACATGTGCTGAACAGTGTACATAAATTGCTAAAGGGTGTGTGTCTTTAATATGTGCTTGAACGCCATTAAATTTTCCCGACATAGTGGCTGCCTCATCATACCCCTGACCACGTAAGTATATTATATCTATGCCAAAATTTTGTAGATTATCAATTATTAATTTCGCCAATCCTTTCCCTGTCATGTCAACATATCTGACACACAAAGATACCTGTTCTATACCCGACACATCAGCCGTTTCGTCAGCAAGAACAGTAAAACATTTTGCTTCGTTTACTCTTGAAACTATTTTGTTCAATAACAGTTTATTACAGGAATCGATTATTTCATTTTGACTAGTAGAACTTGTGTACTTAATGGTACCAGAACTTTCAAGATATGATCTCATATCACTATCGCCTTGGGCCATATAGCGAAGAATTGCCCTAAAATTACCATCATTATTTTGTTTGTCATTTGAGCATGCTTTGAAAATGTTCCCAGAGTCACGATGCCCTCGTAGTGCCATATTTTGCCGACCACACAAAATAATTGCCTCAATAACAGGAATGATATTTTAACGATTTTGTATTATTTATTTTTTCCTTCCAATATCAATTTGTTTGTCTACTGATAAAGTGGGATTTTTAATAATATTTAAAAAGTTTTCTGAATCTAATATACATTTTTTATGGTATTCTAGTTGCGAGTGATTTTTGAAATATTCTAATGCATGTCTCCAGTTGTCATATTTTTTTGTAACTAATGATCCTAATTTTTGATTATTAATTCCAGCATAATTTGTTGAAAAATCTACACAAAATTTACAATACGCTCCATTGTCTATTTCAGAATACACTAACCAAGGAAAGCTAGCAAACCATTTATATTGGAACTTCAAGTGCCTAGCAGTTTTATCTTTTCCAACAAAAAATACATTCACAGGAAAATTATAATTTACATCGCGAATCCAAATTGCATTTAGTATATCATGTATTTCATTTTGAGTCAATACTCTTTTGACGTAATTGAAAATATCGTGTCTATTTATATGGGACGTGGACGACGTAGGGATAACAGGTCTGATGCTGAAACTACTGAATCTGTGTTATTTTGTATATTATCAACTTTTTGAGGTTTGAAGAAAGACTGAATATTGGGTTTCTTTTTAGAAGTCATAATTGTGATCTATTTAGAATAATATATAAAATACATTAATATTATGTATAGGTACCTAGTGTATACATAATATCATTTTAAAATTTTCATTTTACACGTTACATCAAACAATAAATAATAATATTTGTAAATTAAATTTGAAATTATAAATTAACAATTACCTTACGTCCTTACTGTCCATGTAGCGAATTAAGCAAATTTTATGTCAATACCGTATAACAAACTGCAAATTATTACGGGCGAACGAACGCACTACACAGAATGCCAGATGCCTACTATAATATGTCAATAACAGTCGGCGTACCTACTAATATAATCATATAATAATTATTATTATGTTACGTCGTTGTCGTCGGACTCGTTTTCGTCGTAATTGTCGTCGTCGGGCGGCGACGACGCGACAAAAATAACCAAAAGTTAAACCATAGTAAAAACCCATAATATAAAATTAATATTCTCTTTCTCGGTACCTACGTACCAAGTTTTTTTGACTTTTTAAATTTTTTTCTGGGGGGGGGGGTCGAGACCCGGGAACCCTCCCCACCCGTAAATACGCCACTGCATTATCCTGAAGGACGTGAACAGTTGCAGATACTATCATTTCCGCACCATCGCGCCGTCGTTAGTCGCTGTACACCGTCATCTACGAATTCGCAAATAAAAAAAAATTAGTTTATAAAAAAAATTACCGTTAAATCATCAAGTCAAAAATATTAGGTAACTAAATATTAAATCCAGAATTGGGTATAATTAATCGTCCACAGGACCGGATTAAAAGTTTATCGGGCCTGGAGTCTAGTAGTACAAAGGGCTCTTAATCCTTATAATATTACCGATAGCTGAATTTTATTTCTTTAAAAAAATTATTCAAAGTAATTGATTATACAGAAATATCTTTAACCTTTTTTAATATTTATCAATTTTCGTTACATGCAAATATACAATATTATTCTTAAAATGTAAAAATATAATTATAATATTTTAAAACTAACTTTATTCTCTTATTTTCTCTTCTCTTTTTGGAACTCCACAATAATTTCATCTGTGTTTATTTCTTTTAGTAGAGATCTCAATTACAGATACAAATAATACAATTACGAAAATTAAAAAAATATATAATCAAAATAAAATTTAAACCTCAAAGATTTTGAAGAGGGTTTATGATAGAAGGCCCCTTTGGGATCTTAAATATTTTATGACATGGAGCCCGGGCTCCTAGGCTCCGTGCTTAATCCGGCCCTGATCGTCCAATGAAAGGTTTTTCCTTGTTCGCTGTGGTACGGAGTTTATGTGAAACGATTTAAGTCTTCCCAGAACATTTACTACGAGCCACTCGCCGTTGACGCAACGGCGCGTTACCGTCATCGTACCGGACGTGACCACGCACGGGCCCCGTTTATCGCGCAGATACGTGCCGTACACGTACGTTTGTTTACCCGGCGGCACGGACCGAGATATCGCTATCAGATAACGGGGCCGCTCGTATCACTGTGCGTTGTATCGCGCAGTCAGCGATAGGGAGCACGGGGCAGCTGCTGTGCTAGTGAACAACAATTATTGTAGAACGTACGCCGCGGTTGTCGTGATTCTTGTGAAATCGCACGCCACGACCGGGCCCGGTGTACCCGAGTGGTGTCCGTCTACGGTCATATTGTTCCGCCGCACCCGCTCGTGGAAGGGATACGCACGCGAAAAACCGTCGTCGAGTCGCAGTGACGGACGCGGCGCACCGACGACGATCATGGCAGCCGCGCGCCGACCGGGCGCCAAACGACCATAACGCGGTGGTTCGTTGCGGCTATCCGACACGACATGGACATCGATCCGATTATAGTGTCCACCAGCTTGGAAGCTCTGATCGGTGAGTGGCCCTTCTCTCACCACCACCCGCCCCTCTGTTCGTTTGCGCGACACGAGTCCGCCTGCCTGACGCGTCCGAGTCGGAAGAGCTCGGCGGCACCGCCGGAACGCGGCTCGTGCAGCTGTTCGCGCTGTACCGGTAAACGCGCGGTCCGCCCGGAAACGTTTGAACCGCCGTCCGGTCACGGACACGCGGCACCCGTTTCATTGGTTCGTTTTGACGGACGTGCACGACGACCGGGCGTAACGTGACTCGCGTCCGGTGTTGTTCACGTACCATCCGCAATGTTATGCACGTCTCGTTCCGTTGGCGGTTGTTCCCCACGTTGTTGTCCGGTACGATGAAAAACATGCCACTCCGTTCGAAGTATGTTTCGCTTCTCCCGCCCCTTTACACTACTACGGGTCGGATGAGGTTTTGATAGTTTTATATGATCTGCACCACTATTACCCCACCAAGGCCTCGAATACCCAAGTGAAAGGAGCCCAAACAATCTTAAGCCGATACACATTTTTTATCATTCTAAATTAGTAATTTTATAAGCATGAATTATATATACCTATTAATTTTATAATATAATTGGCAATTTGTGAAATAGTTAAAAAATGTCTGCGAGCGTAGTGAGCAGCTTTGTAAAGGATCTTTTGTCAAAAAGGCCCATATAAAATTTCAGCCCTAGGGCCCAATAAGTGCTTAATCCGACCTTGACTTCCACTTCTACGACTTTACTGTACTACTTACTTATTTTTTTTTTTTCAATTTCAACGGTTTTCATCACAATTTATCACCTTCGATTCAATTGCGTGAATTACAAAGAACTTGATTTAGTATTAAGAATTTGAAAATGAGAATTTAATTACGTTTTTTTTTTCCAACATTTTTTTATTCAATTTGCAATGATACGATAACAATAAGAAAAATTGATAATAATAATAAATAAATAAATAAAATAAAAATTTACAGTCAAGACAGAGTGTAGAAGCCTCTTATGGAGGTGCTACGTGTAATAGCACTACATTAAATTTTTATTGACATTTGATAAATAAATATATTGCAACACATAATATAATATTATTAGTATATAATTCATATCTTATATCCATTGCTAGATATAAGAGTTGCATTAGATAGAGAGAGGTAGAAAAACATTCTAGAAGCAGCGATAGTCCTTAATGAAACTGCTATAAACCTAAGGAAAAGAGTATTAAATTGGTAAATTATATTTTTCTTTATAGAAAGAGCAACTAAAAACAGCAATGAAAAAATTGATAGTGCTGCAATGATTGCTTTTAGTGGATTTGTACAAAGAGATCCAGAATGTGCTCCATTGGCTGCTAAATGTATTTTGGCCAAAATTCATTCCATGCAAGAATGGGAAGCTTTACAAGCCCTTCATGTAATTTATTTTTAATTCATAAATGAAAATTAAATTAATTTTACTATAATATTAAATATTACATAAAAAAAAAAAATTGTTTTCAGTTATTAGACATTTGTATGCAAACTGGTAGTGCCAGTTTTCAAGCTGAAGTTGGCAAATTCCGTTTCCTTAATGAACTTATTCAATTGGTATCTCCCAACTTCAATGGAATACATACACCAGATTTAATTAAAAGCAAAATAATAGAACTCCTTGGGTTATGGTCATCACAATTTCCCAAGGAAATCAAGATACATGATGCTTTAGATATGTTAAAAAAACAAGGTGTAGTTAAGGTAATATATTATGTTATATATTGTAAATATTTGACAGTTATGTATTATTCTTATGTATATTGAAGGACTTATTATTTGAAAATTTACCGTCATCAAGAACTTCTGTTCCAAAAATTGAACCAAATAAAGTATCAATATTGAATGGAGAAAAATCATTATTGTTGCAAAAGTTGCTTAAAAGTAAAAAATCAGAAGATCTTAAAGCTGCAAATGAATTAATTAAATCCATGGTTCAAGAAGTATGCAATTTAAAATTTAAAATCCTTTTTTTTTTTTTTTTTTATAATGTTTTTGTATTTTAATGCAGGAAGAGCTGAAAAATGAAAGAATGAGCAATATGTTAGCTGATATTGAAGTAATATCTAATAATGTAAAATTGCTCTCAGAAATGCTCAAATCATACTGTGATGGTACTGGTTCTTCTAATGATTTAGAACTTATTAGAGAGTTGTATAATACTGTTAAAAGGTTGGAACCAAAAATCCAAACAATGTTAACCCAAGAAATTCCGGAAGACGAAGATACTGTTCGTAAGTATCCTATTACTTTTATATATCACAAATTAAAAAGTTAAGGATCTTCAATTATTATTTTTATTTTATGTTTAAAATATATTATAATATATTTACTATTATTATTTATTAATTTAAAATACAATATTCAGTGTAGTTTTATTTCATTATAATTAATTATTGAATTCATTATAATTTTAGAAACATTTTAACTAAAGTTTTATAAAAAAAAATTCTATTGTTATTAAAGTTTTTTATATAGTGTAATATTTACAAAAATAATTGTTACACAAACTTTTATGAAAGTGTATATAAATGTAAATACATTTGGATCAGGGTAGTCCAATCTTTTGTAATTGATGGGCCAATTTATAATTTCAAAAAAACAGTGGGGTGGGGACTACTAAAAAAAAAAAAAAAAAAAAGATCTATTAAAACCTTCAGTCAATAATCGCCACCTAATAATAACTATAATTATAATGAATTTCACGATCTCCCATCACAAGAATTTGGATTAGCTATAAATGCTATACAAACACGATACCTACATGTGTATGTAGTGAACCAATTATTATTTTGGACGTTACTCATTACACATATACCTATATATGAGTGTTATAGGATAAAAATTAAAAAGTATACAATCATTTAACGTTTTTTTTTATAATATTATTGTGTCTTTTTTTAATATGTCTCTTCTATGGGGAAGAAGGCTTCAAGAGCTACGGGTTAAATCAACCTTATGTAAGTTTTATTCAATTACATTGTTAAATTTATTATTTACAGGAAAAATAATAAAACTTAATTTTGAAGTAAATGAAACATTAAAAACTTATAATCAAGTTTTACAAAGTCCGGTTAATTTAAAACCCAAAGAACGAAGAAATGAAGAAAACTTATTAGATCTTAATATATCAATATTGCCTGGTATGTATTTCTGATGATTATATTAATAGAAACCACTAAAATTCACATTTATTGATTTTTTTTTTTTTTATATATATAATTATTTTTTTTTAAACTGATTCTTATTCGTAAAAATAATTTGATAAGTTTATTCAAAATTATTATTATTATTGGTATTTTTGAAAGTTTATAAATAATATATATTTGTATAATATATTATATCTATATTTCAGAAAACAAAGATTTTTTAAGTGAATCTAATTGTGAAAAAAATAGCTTATCAAACAATGGTTTAGAGAATGTTAAGGAGTTAGATGACTTTTTGCAAATGCCAAGTCCGTTAAAAACTTTTATTCCTACTTTGCCTGGTATGTATGTATAGTCTTTTTTTTTATTTTTTTTTACGTTTATTCAAGGCCATTTAGGCGCATTGCAGCTTCCACTATCTCCATCCATGTTTCTCTGTATTCTCCCAATTCCTCTCCATTTATAACTCCTAACGTCCTAATATCTTTCTTGACTCAATCCTCCCACCTTTGTCTAGGCCTTCCTCTCGGTTGCCTCTTGTTGGGTTTCCATTTCATGATGGCCCATAAGAGTTGGTCTTTTGCTCTCCATACGTGTCCGGCCTATCTTATTCTTTGGCTCTTGAGTGTGGCAACTATACTGGGTTTGTTAAATAAAGCATTCAATTCTCTATTTGATCTTATTTCATAAATACCCTCCTCATTTCTTTTTAGACCAAATATTCTACGCAAAATTTTTCTTTCGAAGATTATTAATTTGTTTTCGTCTGATTTGGTAGGTGCCCATGCTCCACAGGCGTATAGTACAATTGGTCTAAAGAGGGTCTTATAAAGTCTTATTTTCATTCTTCTTGATAGTTTTTTAAATTTAAATAATTAGACTAATGAGTTTTTGTTGCCAGCTGTGTTTCTCCTGTGTATTTCCTCGTGGTTATCTGCCTGTGAATTTATATCTACTCCTAAGTACTTAAAGTTCCAAACTCTTTCGAATGACATGGCTTATTGTTATATGACTTTTTGGGTGTTTCCTCCTAGATACAATCATGAATTTGGTTTTATTTTCATTAATAATAAGCCCAATCTTTCCCGTTTCCTCACTCAACATTTCGGTTGTTCTCTTTAGGCTATCCTTTGTCTCTGCTATTATGACTACATCATATGCATATGCGGCTAATGTCATCTGTTTTTCTTGTCCTATATTCAAACCTTATGATTTGTTTTGCATTATTCTTCTAATTACCGATTCCAAGGCAATGTTAAATAAAACCGGAGACAAAGCATCACCCTGCCTTACCCCTGTATTTACTGTAAACTCCTCTGATATTGCTCGGTTGAACTTCACTTTGCACCTTGAATCTATTAAAAGTTAATAACAAAAATAAAATAAACAATAAAATCCTTTCTTAGAAAATATGAAGTTGCCAGAAAAACATGTAGACATTAAAGAAGGTATATTTAATGTAGACTTATTCGAAGAGTTAAATATTCTTGGAAGAGATATTCTAAATAAACCAAATGAAACCAAAAATAATGAAAAGTAAGATATTCTTTGTATGTTATTAATACTGACATAACATTATTTTGTATAAATATATTTTATTTTTATATAAATCTATGTTTTTCAGAATATTAAATTTGACAGATACAAGATTTAAAACTGATAGTATTGAAGAAAATAATTTATCAGAAAAAATAATGTTAATTTCAGAAGATTCAAAAACATTATTACCATCAACAAATTATAATTCTCAGTTAAAACCTCTTGGTGATATAAATATCAAACTTGAAGACATTATTCCTGGTATAAATTTAGTGGTTATTTTATATTTTACAATTTTACTCAAATATTATAAATATTCTTGAGTAATAAAATAGTAAAAAATAAAATAAAAATTAGCAAATGGTCAATACTTATAAATTAATATAAAAAGTATGTATAAACTAAGTCAATAAAATCGCGGTTTTATTGACTTTATATATATCTGACGATGAGTTTTTAATTTGAAACTGGTTGTATTTTAGAAATCTAATACTTCAGGCTAAACATTTATTTATTTATTAAATATTCTTGTTCCAATAACTTAAAAGAATACTTTTTATTATATTTAACAATTTTAAATAAAAAAATTAAGAATTTAAACTTATGTTTTATGTTTGTAATACCATACCAATAGCTTTGCTATTATTTTATCTATGAAAACATATTTTTTTATTATTATAGATCCTGATTCAAACATTGTCAGTTTATTTGATAAGAATAATATTAGTACAGAATTACATTTAGCAGCAAATAAACCAAGGAATGATGTTACAGTTTTTGTTGTGACAACTAGAAGTAAATGTAAACAGCCATTATTTGATTTTTCATTCCAACCAGTAGTACCAAAAGTAAAATTTTATTAAATTTAAACTTTATTTCATATTTATTTATTTTTTTTTTTTTTTTTTTTTTAGGAGTGTAGAATACGTATTTTACCACAATCAAGAAATTATCTTCCTATTTATAATGCATTTTTACCACAAGAAACAATAGTACAAATTATACTAGTAGCATCTCTTAATAAGGTTAGTATTTTATTCATTTTACTTACAGACAAATAATAATATTGTTTATGTAATCTGTAGGCACATATATCTTTAAAATATGTTATAAGTTATACTATTGATGGTGAAATGTTTACTGAATTTGGAGAAACTGGACCAATCGTTCAACATTAAACAATAGGCTGTTATATGATCTCAATACATTCTTCTTAAAAATGGAGTACTCATTATGTGAATACAATTTAATATTTATAATCAAAACATTAACTTTATCAATATTACCCATATTTAACATTGTATTAGAGTATAAACATTGTACAAGTATTCAGACACAGTTTTAAGTAAACTATACAAATGTTTTGATAGAATTAAAATATAAATACAATTTAGGTTCATTATGTTATTTTTTTTTGAATGACGTGTCTGAATTTGATTCAAAATAGTTAAAGGCCATAATTAATGTAATTGTCACTTTTTAATTATTTATTATAAATTTAAGTATTCTAAACTATTCATTAATGTTCCTTAGAAATTTGTGATTTATGTATTTATTTTGTGTCAAAATTTACATTTTCCCCTTTTTGGCTATTTTTAATTGTATGTACACTATAAATTATGTAAATAATTTCTTTCTAAGTATTTATTTGTTTTAACATTGTTAAAGAAATTGTGATTAAATTATTTTGATTTCATATACTAGTCATTTAAATTTTGAATATTGAAGTTAAAGTTAATATATTATTTATTTAAAATTATTTAACTTTATTATTAAAACTAGTCAAAATTAATTATAATAGCCTAAAAAGAAAGATCATAACTTGAAAAATAATTATCGTGAATTATTAATTTAAAAATTATTTTATATCTAATTAAATAATTAAATTACTTTTGTATTTTCAATTGATATTTATCAATCAAATTTACTTCAATCTTTACATTTTATTTTATGAAATAATATTATCATTTTGTTATTTTCATTCATATTAAATTTTATATATTCATAACTCACTGCAATTTCAAACTATGGGTTAAAGTAAATCTGATGATTTATCATTGTTATATATTAAATTCATACTTGTTTATAAACTTTTTAAGTATAAGATCTCTATAGTTCCTCTTATATTTTAATTTATTGCTTTCAAATATCAAATGAAACATTATTGTAATTTATAGTATATGTCGGAACTGAAATTAATAATAAATATATCTAAACGCATTAAGTATTATGGCAGTTGATCTTAAAACATTATTTTTCTCCCATTATTTAAATTGATTTATTATGTATAATATGTGTTTTAATAATACATTGGAACATTATGCATTGTACGACTTTCTCCAAATATTCATTGAGCTATTAAGTAAGTATTAATGTAGACACTCAAGATCTAGATATATAAAAACACCAAATACCACTCACTCACTGATCATTGCTATATCTTAAAATCAATAGATCGTATGAACTTGAAACTTGACATGGTAGTTTCACTAACTCCCTAAGTATGCAATAAGCAAGGATTTTCCAAAATTGAATTCTTAAGGGAGTAAATACAAAAACTGGTTAATATAACTTGCGCAACACTTCAAACTACAAATTTTATTATAATCGCTATTCGCTTGGTACGTGGACATTCATTCATTTGTACTCCTTACTTTCAGGCTGAAAAACGTGACTCGTGGCCCCAGTGTTGGTCTAGTTCATGATTGGGCCTCCGGTTAAAAATTTACAATGGACCCCTAAACAAAATAATATTGAAGTGAGATTCAATAAATCCCAACTAAAAAAAAGTTTTCTCGCTACGCTTGACCTCTACTACAAATTTTAACTTATTTTTATATTTTCCCCAAGCCAATATTATCTAATTATTATTGTGTTTGTATCTATGACCGTTAACAACACTTATCATAATTTTTCAAAATATTTATACTTGTTCGATTTTGATCAAGAGTTCAAAAATGTATAAACTATAGTGGTTATACCTAGTTCTTAAATCATGTAAACAATATTTTAAAATTAAGATAGGAATAACATTTTAACAATAACAGTTCATAATTATGAAAATGAAAAAGTTATTATTATTATTTAGGTATATTCCATTAATATATGTTAAAAATATCAACATATTTTAGTAGCATTACTTTTGGAATTATGACTACCTTAATAATCAAAATCTATTTAGTGAAAAAGTTGTTATTGACAAATTTTATTATTTTTACTCAATTTTTCAGCAGTTTTTCGTCAAGCCTAGAAAAAAAACTATTGAAAAAAGAGAAAAATTATGTTTAAGAACTATTTGCATGGACTTTCTATAGTTCTATAGTTGCTGGTTTCAAACTTTGGGACCACTATTACTATCCAAAAAACTGATTACAAAAAAAAAAAAATCAACAGCATTGTTTACTCAAAATCTAAAAAAAAGTTTTAGTCAATTATTTAATGCTTTATTTATATGTATTGTATAGGGAAAACTGAAGGGAAGGATGTATGTCGATATAGTCCTAGTGGCCGAGATTACCGAAGAAGAAGAAAAAATATAATAACACACACTATTAGGTGGATTCGCAGAAATATTGTTTAAAAATATTTGGATTATTTTATTTTAGTTGTATTGAAAATACTAGATAGGCTTAGTGACCTGCTCTATACATCATCAGTGCCGGATTTAACCATTTTGCCGCTTTAAGCACTAAATAAATTGCCGCCTTTTAATATAAATATTTTTCTAGTCTAAAAAATGTTATTAAAGCATATAATTATAGTTGTTTCCCCTATTGCTTAAAATTTTAATGATATTATATAAGAATATAAAGCTATTATAAAAATACACACATACATTCACATGAAAAATTTAATTATAAAAATATGATAAAAAATATAATGATAAAAAAACATGGTAATAAAAAATGCTTAAATAGTTAATTTTTAAATTATATTCAAAGCTAAAAACTTAGTAACTAGTACCCATCGGCTTTAATAAAATAAAACATTTTATAATTAGTTGAATTTATTTTAGTTCTAGTTACATACATAATAAAAATGTAATGTTAAACATTATTTGCCGCCCTAAGCACTAGCTTATAGTGTTTACTGGGAAATACGGCACTGTAAATCAAGCGTATTAAAAAAAAAAAAATTGAAATGACGCCACTGGTAGCCCGTTTTGCTGAGTCGTACCTACAATTATCAATGAAATTGTTATTAAGGGGGAAAAATAGTTTTTTTTCCAGAAAGAAGGTACTCCATGCTCATTTCAGTTATTGTTATGTTCATAGTTATGTCTGAGACTCGCGTGGCATCGATTGAACGGTTTACGATAAACCGTAGAAAAAAAAGTCGACCTTTGTCGATCAAATTTTGAACAAAAAACAAATGTTTTCATCTGACTACCGTTTTCAATTTGGTTACAGTTTCCTGTCTAGGTCTGTTTTACCATAGCAATCAACAAAATACAAGGGAAGACTTTGATAGTGGTAGGAGGGGATTTAAGGAATAACTGTTTCCCCATGGTCAATTGTACGTTGGTGTAAACTTTCCTAACAGGCTGGTAATATTGCAGTCCGAAGAAAGAACCAAAAACTTCGTATACAAGGAGGTACTACAAAGAAAAACATTAAATACCGAGTAGGCACATACAAAATCAAAAATTTAAATGTAATTAATGTAACACGATGGATTCAGTTTGGTTCAATATTCTTTACCAGAAATAAATTTAAATAAATAAATAAATAAAAATATTTTTTAAAAAAATGCAAATACCACTCACTCATTCTTCATCATTACATCTCGAAAATTACAAAATATATGAACTTGAAATTTTACATAGTGGTCTCTCCAACGGACGTGCAATAATAAGGGATTTTAAAAAATATTAACACTGGTAAAGACGGTTCCATGATGCGAAATTGAGTACGTCAACGTTCTACCAAAACTACTAAACCGATTCATTTGAAATTTTGTTTTATTTGTTTAACAACCAACAGTTACACAAAACTAGGCTTTAAATAGTGGTAGATTATATTCCATTAAAAACTATGTCACGGACAAGACTGTTCCGTGCGAACAGGTAATTCAACAAGTTAAGTATATTATATAGGTAATCACAAATATGAAGGTACTATTTGTTTAATTAAAAATGCATTATTTGAGTTGGTATTAAAATGTTACTGTTAATGAAAATTAGTGCTTTTTCTTATTTAATATTCCAAATTCGAAAAAAAAAATTATATCTAAAGTAATTACGGTTAGAGCATCCATATAATAATTTATAATATATACGCAATTGTGTGTCCTTTGATTTTTTTAAATACCTATTAATTTACATACAATTATTTATCAACCAATTACTGTAATAATACATTAAAAATTTTACCATTCAACCTAATAATTAAATATTTGGACAAAAAAATGCTATCAACAGTAAAATTATCATCCAATCCCAATGGGCATTAAATATTTTGTTGGACAAATTAAATAAACATTAGCTCCTTCGTGACAAGTACCTGTTAATTAAAAAAAAATATTTTATAATTTCATTTTTGGGTTTTAAATAAATTACAAAACAATCGTCGTTCAAGCACTCTACATTAACCATGCACACACATGCACATCATCATAAATTTCAAAAGATAACCTAACCGCCTGCACACAGTCTCGTCAATAAGAATGGTATCGACGAAATAATATATTAATGTTTGTCTAGCCCAGAAGCTCTTAAACCTTTTTGTTCGTGGAGCTCATATGTTCCTGAAAAAATTTACAGAGCCCCGAAAATTAGTTATGTTTATTTGAGACAACAATGATTATCAATTTTACGGCGAGAAAAACACATAGCTCATCATTGAATTTTTTTTTTTTTTTTTAGAAACTGGAATTTTAACGTTTGATGTGAAACCATGTTAATTTTACCTTGCAGTGGCGTCGAACCTTTTTTATATCACTGGTGTAAACCCTAATTATGGGTACACACCTACTCACTAAAAAATCATAAATAGCAAGTATTCTATACCTGTGAGCTACGAGTACTTACTACACATCTAGTCATTACATAATATTATGGAATATTTTACCGTACAATAATATATCTACCACTCATTAAGTATTTACCCCACTTGCCATACGTTTTCGGCACTACTGTTATCTTGTATTCATAAATTTACTTCATTTTGTTTTAAGAAAATATCAGCCTAGTAATGAAGTCGAAAGCACCAAGTTACAGTTCGAGTAATCGTACCAGTGTTCTTCCTCGAAACAAAAAACATAATAATAATTGAATTTAACAGGTTCAGATTTGCCCACGGAGCCCCTAAACTTCTATCCCGGAGCACAATTTTAAAACCACTAGTCTAGCCCATAAATTAATACACATAGGGTAATTAATTTATGATCTAGTCATTAGAAAATTCAACGAAGAAATTAATTTCACTAGACTTTAATGATTATTCATTGAATTTTTTTTTGAATTCCCATTTGGCGGGGAAAAAAAATGAAAAAATGACGACGACCACGGTAGTGAATCAACCAGTGAAGCGTCGGCCACGGAGCGACCGCTGCATCATTGCGCTGCCAAAAATCGGTTCTAACTTCATGCCGGTCGCCACTCAACCGTGTAGTGGCCATAGCGTCGCCGTTCACGAATCGAGATTCGTATTAGCGTCCTAAACACGTTGTTTTGACGCGATTTCCATGTTGTTTTCTCGTCGCTTCTACTCACACGTCTTCCATGATAGTTAGTCGTCTTACACTTAAGTAAATAAACTGCATTTAACGTTATGGTCGGTTATTAATCGATTACATCAGCGAACACTCGAAATCTCCGTCATCTTCGTTCGCCGTGCTGTTAATAATGGTAAGTTGAACTGCTGAACACACATTATTTGACCCTGTTTATTCGATTCCGGTGATTATGCAGTTCATCGCGACGTTCTATAATCGATCGATCGATATTGATTTTATTTGTCATAAGTTCAACAGTTTCTCGTCATCTTGAACACGGTGTTTTATTCTATTGTTTTTTCTAAAATACGCCGTTCAGTTGGTGTTGTCAATGCTCACGCGTATTCTCTGTTATTAAACTTTATTATTAATTACTGTTTATCTTCATTCGCTCAATCGCGTCTGGCAACGTGCGTGTGCTCGCTTAATTATTATTTCAGAGTTGCATAATCATCGCCAGTCATTGGTTACTATAACAATAGTAATATGAAACACAACAGTCTTTACATACGTAGTTAGGATCGTGGCTTGAGCTGAACTAATATTATTTGTTTTGTTACGCAATTTTGTCCTGCTGTTTCCTTCCATCTCCAGTCAAATTGATTATGGCGGACGATTTTGACATTGAAGCGTTGCTTGAAGCACCGTATAACAAAAAAGAGCCAGAAGCTCCGCCTAAAGAGAGTAACGGCACTGAGGAAAAATCACGTAAAGACAAGTCTCATAAGAGTAGTCATCGTACTAGGTCTCGGTCACGGGATAAGTCCCGTAAACGTAGTCGGTCTAAAGAGCGTAAACATCGTCGAAAAAGTCGTTCTAGAGATAGACATCGTAGTCGTTCCAGAGACCGACATTCTCGTCGACGGTCTAAAGATAAGCGAAGTCGTACACGGTCTCCAGTCAAACTACCTAAGTATGGACCACCCTTACCTCCTCCTCGTTATGGTAGGAAACAATCACCTCTAGCCTCTAAAGTACCTCCAGCGAGTATGCTTACTCCTGAAGAAAGAGATGCTAGGACCGTGTTTTGTATGCAACTTTCGAAAACCATTAGAGCTAGAGATTTAGAAGAATTTTTTTCGTCTGTTGGCAAAGTCAGGGATGTTAGAATGATAACTTGTAATAAAACACGTCGGTTTAAGGGTATTGCTTACATAGAATTTAAAGATCCTGAATCGGTTCCACTTGCTATGGGTCTAAATGGTCAAAAGCTTTTAGGTGTTCCTATTGTGGTTCAACCGACTCAAGCCGAAAAAAATCGAATGGCTAATTCTTTACCTAATATGGTTCAGCGTACTCATTATGGACCCATGAAATTATACGTTGGTTCATTACATTATAATATCACTGAAGATATGCTAAGAGGTATATTTGAACCTTTTGGACATGTTGATAACATACAATTAATGATGGACACTGAAACTGGCCGTTCCAAGGGTTATGGATTTTTGACCTATCGTAATGCAGAAGATGCAAAGAAAGCCCTTGAACATTTAAATGGATTTGAAATAGCTGGACGACCCATGAAAGTTGGTCATGTGACTGAAAATCATTCTATGTATGACAAAACAGCTTTTGAAGTTGATGAGTTAGATAGGGCTGGTTATGATTTAGGAGCTACAGGTAGACTACAATTAATGTATAAATTAGCTGAAGGTACTGGATTTCCAATTCCTCAAGCTGCTGCTAATGCACTTCAAGTGGCTACTGGAGTAACTCCTGCTGCACCTGCAGTCCAGGTGACTCCTCCAATCGCCACCCAGTGTTTCTTATTAGCAAATATGTTTGATCCAAACAAAGAAGATGTTGATAGCAATACTACATGGGAAAATGAAATTAGAGATGATGTTATTGAGGAATGTAACAAACATGGAGGTGTTTTACATGTGTATGTTGATAAAGCATCTCCACAAGGCAATGTGTATGTCAAATGTACAACAATTGAAACTGCGCTTGCATCTGTAGCAGCTTTACATGGACGATGGTTTGGAGGACGTGTTATCACTGCAGCCTATGTGCCTTTAGCAAACTATCACAATTTGTTTCCAGAAGCTTCTTCACTTACCAAACTGTTGGTATCATCAAGAAATAAAAATTAACAATTTTTTCATATAGTTAAATTATTTTATTTTTTTAAACTTTCAATTGACTTAATGATATATATGTTAACATAATAATCTAAAATTAGAACTTCGGAAGAATATATTTTTTAATCAACCTTTTCTTAGGTAGAAAATGAATGTTTGCTTATATTATACAAATAGTGATTGAAATTAAGTTGTAGAATTTACATCATTCTCTTAAATTTCATGTTTTTTCCACTGTTTTTTTTTTTTTTCTAAAATCACATTTTTTTCATCTGTTAGTCATCAGATTATAATTTTTTTTTCCTGACATTACCATGTTAAATATTTTTTTAGTGAACAATAAATGTCAAATAATCTTATACTTATTTGTTTGTAATTGTATTGTACAACTATCAAAACGAATTTTTCTATTTATCCTGACCATTCACCTTATCTGATTTCTTGTATTACAAAAAACTAGTGAAAATATAATACTTATTTAGTAATATATTTATATGTTTAACTATAATGCTATAATGCTACAATAAATAAAATGTAACTAATTCTTAATAATTAGTATTGAGTTTTATTAAATGTTTAACCACATTTTTATTACTGTAATGTACCTAATTTTTTATTTGTATTTTTACAAATAATAAATCTTGAAATTCATACTATTTTTTTTTCTAACAGAAATTATTGTATACTTAAAAAAATTGAATATATAATATAAATATTTAACATTATTGTATATATTAATTTTAACTTGTACTAGTTAATCTGTATACAATTTTACTGTACAGTTGGAAATTGATATAAAATGAATAATATGGGTACTAACCCCAGTATCAGCTTTTTTAAGAACAATATAAATTTCTAAAATATGTACAATAGTTACCATTAAGTTTTGGACTAGAAACTTTTATTTCATCGATCTAGTTATATTTTTAATTTAAAATTGCAATAACCAATTTTTTCAAACAGATAGTGTTAATTCTACTTTATATTATTTAATTAATTGTAATAATGCTACAAAATTTGTATTTTTAGGTTTTTGCCACACTTGTACACCATAATATTTTAATAACACTGTTAAGATTTTCTTGTAGCTTAATAATTAATTGTAGTATGTATATTATATCTTGTACTGTTCTTATTATCTATTTCTAACAGTTGAAGGAAAATTTTAATTGTATATTTATCAGTTTAAGAATAATTAAAAACAATTTACAAAAAACATTGAAGAATCGAATGTGCATTAAATAAAATAAAAAATTGTTATTTACAAATTTTGAATTATTTTTTTTATATAAATTTATTTTTGAATGGTGTATATTACTGAAGATTACTGATATTAATTATTTACCCCATAAATACAAACCTGTGTTTCATCTTTTGAATTTTTATATTTAATAATAAATTGTACGAGTAATTATTTTTCTGTTGAACAAATAAATATATGTTTAAAATATAATTATTTTCATACTAGTTGGTAGTATGTAGCATATAATGGAAAAATATATGAATGAATATCAATTTGTTTTATATATTTGTTATATTTTAAGTATACTTTAAAATCTGTGTAATATATATTTAATTGTAATAAATATGATAACCAACAGCCATTGAAATTATATTACTTAAAATTTTAACCAAATTATCTACCTACTTGTATATTTATATTTTATTTTTAATAGAATGATATAACTTAATTGTTTATTCATTATTTTTACAAGTTAAATTATGAAATATATCTTCAGCAATTATTTTACAAAAGTTTGAGTTTTTTTATCCATTAAAATTAATTCATTTTTATGGATGAATTTTAAATGCCTTACTGTACGGCTTAAGCTTAAATACTAGATTAGTAGAATTTTCGTTCTAAATATCTTCGTTTCCGCAGGCAAAACTAACAGTCCTTTATGAACACGCCACCGGCTTCACGCTGTTTAAAGTTAAAGAATTTGAAGAAATAGGTTCAGAATTAGCACAAGTTGAAAAATCTGTGCGCGACTTACAGCGTTTCACCAAAATCATTGAGCTATTGGCATTTGCTCCTTTCAAAACATCTGTTGATGCATTGGAATCCATCAACAGCATTTCTGAAGGTACAAAACACTAAAATCTGATGTCCGTCTGCTGTATCCAGTTTTCATCAAGTTGTTTATTATCACGTTCATAGGTTTATTGCCGGAGAGTCTACAAATATTTTTAGAAACCAATGTACCTAAAGTGGGTAAAATGTCAAAAGTCACGTTGGGAGTTGCTGACAGCAAATTGGGCGCAAGCATAAATGAAAAACTTGGTCTCAAGATACAACATACTGGATTTATACTCGAGATATTGAGAGGTCTGTTTGTTTCATTTTCATTTTGCTTTGGTATAACAATTAAAAACAAACAGTTTGTGTTTCATTATGCTTTGGTTAAATAATTTTCTTATAAATTTTGAATAATATAACTTTAAAATTATCATTAAATCCTTAAATGTGTTTTTATGTTTCAGGTAAGTAATATTAATTACTAAATTATAATGATATATTAAGTATATTTGTGTGTGTGTGTATATATATATATGTATTTATACGCACTTTATTTATTTTTATTTAAATTAACTAAAATAATTGTATAATTTACTATGCAGGTATTAGATACCATTTCCCATCCCTCATGAAAGGATTTGCTCCTAAGTTGGAAGGTGTAGCCCAACTAGGTTTAGGTCATAGTTATTCTAGAGCTAAAGTGAAGTTCAATGTTAATAAAGTTGACAACATGATTATACATAGTGTGTCTTTGCTTGATCAGTTGGACAAAGACCTGAATACCTATTCAATGCGTATCAGGTAATATCAATTGATTTATCAATATGATAATTTGGTAATAACTTAATTATTTTTTTGCAATAGAGAATGGTACTCCTATCATTTCCCAGAACTTTACAAGATTGTACCAGAAAATTATTTATTTGCTAAAGTAGTAAAGTATGTAGGAGATCGTAAACAACTTACTGAAGATAAATTAGAAGGTCTTGAAGAGATAGTAATGGATGCAGGAAAAGCAGCAGCAATTTTAAGTGCAGCCAAATCATCAATGGGTAATTGCCTTTAACCATATAAATTATACATTTATTCTAAAGTCGTGTGTGACTTAAATTTATTTTAGGCATGGATATTTCTCCAGTTGATTTAACTAATGTACTGATGTTCACCAATCGAGTTGTTTCATTATCTGAGTATAGAAAAAGTCTATCAGAGTATTTAAAGAATAAAATGGGAACTGTTGCACCAAATATGGCTGCTTTAATTGGTGAACAAGTTGGAGCTAGACTTATTTCTAAAGCTGGTTCATTGACAAATTTAGCCAAATGTCCAGCATCTACAGTACAAATTTTAGGTGCTGAGAAAGCTCTTTTCAGGTAAATACTTATAAATTTGTTGTTATTTAATTTTTTATAATTTGTTATTTAATTTTTAAGAGCAATGAAGACCAAAACTAGTACTCCAAAATATGGTCTAATATATCATTCAACATTCATTGGACGTGCTGGCAGACAATATAAAGGACGTGCCTCTCGTTTTCTTTCAAATAAATTGAGTATTGCCAGCCGTATTGATGCTTTTGCAGGTACTGTTATTATTATCTTGTTTTAATTCAATGATATTTTATTATCAATGTATCCCTTGTTATAGATAATCCTTGTAATATTTTTGGTTTAAAAATGAAACAACAATGTGAAGATAGACTTAAATATTTTGAAACTGGCGAAAAACCTCCTAAAAATGTTGATGTTATGCATGCTGCTCTTCAAGAATCACTTGTCTTGCAAGAACAAGTAACTACTTTTAAACTTCCCATAATATGTAATGAGACTACATTTTATTTTATATTTTTAGAATGAAAGTCTTAACACTAGTGTGAAGCGTAAGAAAGCAAAGAAAGAAAAAAAATCAAAAAAGAAAAAAATAGAAAATAATCAAGAAAATGAAGACTAATTGTTTTGTATTTTTAAATTACAGTTTTTTACTCTTAAAATAAATATTTCATTTATTTGACTATAATTATTGATTGATTAATATCCCCTCTACATGGTTCATTATTATTTATATATATTTTCTGCACTTATATAAGAAAAAAAAATAAAACTGGTAATAAAAGAGAATATTTTCTTGACATCTTAGAAATTATTGTGATTGAAATATGTACTATATGTAGTTCAGCAGTGCTGTGTTGACTGTTACAGCTTACACATGCATGGCGCTTGTTAGCGATATCACAACTACTATACCTACTTTTCAATATTAATTACTCATTAAAAATTAATGTTTTTATTTTTATCAAAAATTATTACCGACATAAATGATTTGAATAATGAATAACTAACCTCTTTCTAATCGTTGAAATACGTAGGTTCAAACTGCACGTACTACATGCAAATTTTGATTAATCTCAAAGAAAATGAGCTTTCCACAATTCCACCGTGTCATACATCCAATTATAACGTTTATTCGCAACTTTCGTCATTCCACTATTGAAGCTATTAAAACGTTTCTAACGGAACTGGATTTCTTCGCATAGTGTTGGTAATATTATTAATAGGATCAACAACCACCCAATGTCACTCTTTACAAATTAACTTTTGAACTTGATAACATCGTAATCAATAGGAACATATTTGCACATTCACAAATTGCCAAAACTATTGTATTTTAAAATTATCATCGAAAAACCGAGAACAATAATAGCTCAACTTTACCCACAGAGAAAGTGATGAATACACATTTATGTATTATTTACACAATTCTTTCTGCGTTAAATGCATCCAGGATCACTTCACCACAGACTGAATCAAGCCGCGTGGACTACCGACTAAATACGCTCTATGTTTCGGTACTCGCACAGTCAATTTTAAAGGCTGTCCGTCGAACAAATATTTCAAACCGTTTTACGACAAGAAACCATACCCCCCTCCCGCTCCAACAGAAATCAAATTCACAAAACATCTCCAAAGGCTCCATCAAACAAGGTCCAAGAAGTTTATACTTGACCTCGGCATAAATATTTTGCTAAAGCCGTTACTTCTGATAATTATAGACATCGTTCCAAATATAATAGCGCAATTGAATTTAAATTTTGTAATTGATCCTTTGACGTTCCTCCTCACCGAGGTTTTACATAAAAGTTTATCTCCTTTGATAATAATATTTCACTCGTCCAACAAATGTTCTTTGTACATCTATTTTGTTACTGTGCAAACAAGATAGTCTCATAATAAGTGTAATATTATTCGCCTATTGTATGTTATTTAATTGTCAAGCTGTAATAGTTTTGTACTAAAATCTAATAAAAATAAAAAAAATATGTTTAGTTTATATATCACAATAAAATTAAACATCATACAATTTTAAGTTTAATTTTTTTTTCAAATCTGCGCATTTGATTACTAAAATTTAACTACCTACACAGTTTATTGTTAATTATATGACATATTCTGATATACGAATCAGAATACTTGTTATTGCATAAACATTCAATGTTAAAAATTAAGGGCCTTTTCACACATACTCGATTTCCATGAACACGATAACCGTTTGCACGGATGTACACAACTAGCGGCTGTGCCGTGCGGAAACCGTAAGAAAACCTTGGGTGCGTAAAAAGGGTTCAAATGTTATTTTGTAGTATTTGTATGGTTTTTAAGTAAAAGAATTACAAGATTTTATCAATACATTAAACTAATAAGGATTACATGGAAAATTATTTTATTTTACTGAAATAACAACGTTTTTTTGCTTGACTAGAAATATAATTATGATTCAAAGATATAATGCAAATTTTTTCGTAAACTATTGCAAAATAGTAGACTAATTGAACACATTAACAAATGTTATTTTTTTTATTAAATTAACGAACCTGTTATTTTTTCTGGTAAAAAATCATTAGGTACCTATAAGTGTCTTTATTTTATTTATAATGTAGGAGTTAGCTAATATAACAGCAATAATTGGAACTTAAATTAGTGACAAATAATATATTAAGTAATCATTATCAGTATTATTATAAATTCTTTTGAATTAAATATTATTGATTGAAATTATACTTTCTCAGAAAATAAAATTATAAATAGATGAGAAGTCTGAGGAGTTGCCCTGCTAAATAATTGAGCGTTAATATGTTTTTTAACTAATTCGTAATTTGAATAAAGTTCAATAATTTTATTTTTTATGTCATTTTAGCTGCCTGATTTTTATCGAAGAACACAGCTATTAAGAACAAATGTTTTTTTTAAATTTAAATCAATTTTAGACATAGTATATACTTTTAGTTTAGTTATTTACACTCATTGTTATAATTATTTAAATGAAACTAAAAATAATAATCATTCTTTTAAACTCTTGTACGTTTTCGTTTGTAGATAGTTCAGCATCAGTTCTACTTAACTATTATAATAACTAAAAAAAGTATCGTCCATGTTGATTAAGCCTAATTTAATTAATTTAACTACGATAAATCGGATTACAAATTCATTTAGAAAACGAAGCGTAAACATTAAAATGCAAGATAAAATGAATTAATCGTAAGAATATTTAATATATTTAATATTTACTTACACCATTGGCGAACGGAGTAAAATATTTCGGGGGGATTTTGAAAATATGTAAAATGTTGATAAATATCATGCTTTATTACTCATAATATATATTTATATATTTTATTAGGAAGTTTCGTAGGGAATTTTGAAATAATTATTAAATTTGTAAGTCAGATGATTTTTTTTTTATATTTTGGAGGAGGGAGTTGAACTCCTAACCCCTTGAGTTCGCACCTGACTAGCACACATCGTTCGAACCGTACAAATGTAAGGGATCGTAACCAGCACAATATTTAGCTAAGAAAAACGGGTCAGCACTGAAAATTATTGATTTTCCACTCAACCGTATGGCATTTTCTTGCTTGCGCTTGTAAAATTTTTGGTTACTTCTCCTTGTTATAGGTTTTACTTATTTATATACGATAAGGTATACATTCCGGTGTGTGGATAAATTTTTATTTTTACACGTGTGCATGAAATACTGCTAAACATGTAGCCGTGGCATTCTATTTTATAGTGAATTTGTGAACATTTTAATCCAAAAAAAAAAAAAAAAAACAACTAACACAACGTTGAACGTGAGTATTTTTTATCAGTCTTACGAGATGTTGCATTTCGAAAACGTAATGTTCAAAGTATCATCGACAATCTTGTACGTATTTAGATCCATATAGAGCGTTACACAGCAAAACATTGAAACAATGAACGGGGCCGAGTCTTCTGCCGATTCGTTACCAGTCATCGGTCTAGATTTCAAGCAAGCCATGAGCGACTTCAAGATAATGTTTCCCACGTTGGACGACGACGTGATCGAAGCGGTTTTGCGTTCAAACAAAGGTAGCGTAGACCCGACGGTCGATCAACTGTTAATGATGAGCAACGATGGCCGAATTGATTTCGAACCAAGTGGTTCAATGTCTTGCGATGATGGCGGTTTGCCAGACGCCAAACCCCAACATGCTTTCTTTGACCCAATGTAAATATTTTTATCACTTAGGTAACTATTTATATTTATAAATAACCCTCATGGTTTTTACATAACATTTTAGGTTACCTGATGTTCTGCACAACCTCAGTAAGAAAGACAGACAGATAGGCTCAAAACGTTGGAATCCACCAATGCTTGGACCTCTACCCAATGACTTTCTCAGGCTGACAATAAACTGCAACTCACAAGTAAAAATGTTTAAGAGGCCAAGCTAGTAAACCAGACATTGAAATGTATAATAACAGATTTCAGAGAACGAACTCAATGATGAACATATAGCTATTTTATTACAAAATGAAGAATTCCTCATACAGCTACGTAATAACGAACATTTCCTCTCCACACTTCAAAAAGGCATGTAAAGTTCCATACTTTAATCTGCATATTGAATGAGATATGTTATAAATATATCTAAATGTAAGCATATATATACAAGTATATATGCATTTTATATAGACAAAAGTAACTTTATCTTATGGTATTTTTGTATGATTCGTTTTAGCAGATAGTCCTCTAGAAGAACAAAGATTTTTTGTCACGAGTAATTCATCAAATGATGATGATGCAGCATTTAAAGAAAGGCTGAAAAATATGGGAAAAGGTATGAAAACAATAATGGTAAATAAATATTATCAGATTTATTTTGTGGCAAAATACACAATCCATAATAGGTATTGTAGATCATACCAATCTAAGTATAATTAAACTTTACATACAAAAAAAAAAAAAAAATTCAAATGTTTAATTTCAGTTTCCAGAAAAAAATTCATCCAAATTGCACGTGTATTCACGGGGAAAAAGAAGAAAAGTACAGCACGTAATATACTGAATCAAGGAGACACTCATGCAAAAGACAATTTATTTCTACACGAAGAAAAACGTTGATAAAAATATTATATTTGTTATTTTGTTTATAGCAATTAACAATTTTTTTTTTAATTTATATTTAATCCTGTTATTGTTATTTTTGTTTTGAATAATTATATAGAAGTTGTTTAATGCAATAGGATAATAATAAACTAATAATTATCAGTTTATTATATCATCTTAATTTACAAAAGCAGCTGTTCTAAATAATTTTCAAAGTCATCTTCTCTAGGTTTGTCATCTTCTACTTGAAGTTGTTCACACCACACATTATCTTCAATCACTATTTTAGAAGTAACTGGTACCTCATCTTGAACACTAGTTGTAGGCTGTCGATCAGGTGTTCTTCGATCTTTCAAATGTTTAGTAGACTTGCTTTTAGTTGATTTTGAAACCTTGCGTTTGAACTCTTTAACTTTATGTTTATAATTTAATTTATTAGAACATTTGTCTGCACACAGTCCTAAATTGATTTAAAATTACATTAAATTTATGTTAATATATATGTATAAAAGCGTACAACATACTTAGTTTGACTAGAGTGTTTTTCTTTTCCCCATGTTCCATATAACTAAAATTTACTTCCCATGTCCGTAAATGTTTAATTTCACTACAAACTCTATTACCGCAAATGAATTGTCCTTTACCACTGATCATTTCTTTTTCTGTTTGCCAACGCATTGCTACCTACGCATTAGGTATATTATTTTGTAGATATAAAATGTTAAATATACTATAGTAAAATAGTTGGTTATTACTAATAAAAATATAATATAATCTTTTTATACAAATATTTAAATTAGAAAACAAAATTTTAAAATACAAACGTTATCCAGAATTATAAATTACTATCAAGTAAAATAAATTGCAAAATGTGAAGTGGTTCGAGCATAAATCATTTTTAAAATGTACATTCAATGCAAAAAAAATACTTAAGAAACTATAAATAATTTATGACTGAGTACCTATGATTTATATTTTAAGAAAGAATATTAATAAATTATTAATTAAATGTTAAATGTATAAAATAAAGTCTATAAGACAATTATACGAAACATATGTATTCAGATCGTAAAGCACATAAAAATAAATAAATCACAATATAACATAAGGCTATTTCAGAAAATACTTAAATAACTGACTAGAATAAAATAAATAAATAAATATGTAATTAATTATTAATAGAAGAAACTATATGTATATAATTTCAACCATAGAATGTACGCATATTATGAATGCAAAAATTATTTTATGCCAAATTCAAAAAAATAATATAATTCCACGTTTAAATTTAAAATTTTAACTTTTGCAGTTTTCAATAAAACTATGTAATAAGCACACCATTTAATTATTTATAGTTCAACTTACTTTTGACTTTTTATACAGGCTCAAGTCACAAATACAATATTCTTTGAACAACTTGTCATAATACTTCTTGGCCAATTTCTGCTCCCAAGAGACAACTTCGTCATCTTCATCCCATACAAACTTATGGTTTTCCTGTATTACATCAATATCACGTTTTTCACGTCTAAAACAGATCTTTGTTGATACCGATTGGTAGACGTAAGGTTAGCAAACATACTTTTTAACGTCAACGGACTTGCAATAATCCAGATATTTGTCCAGTAATTGCTTGTGCAATTCAAAAGGCTGTAGAACTGATAGTTTGTTTTTATCCATATCACTCGGATGGCATTTAAATACGTACAACTGTTACAGTGCTTGTAATTGAATGTATATTAATTATACATTCAATAAATAATGTCTATATTTTCAATATATATATATATATAATTAACCAAAATGTCAAAAGTTTAAATCAGTCGCTTAAAAACCATCATGACTAATCTCAAATAATTCGAATTTACGTTTTGTATATCAATGGATTCGTGCTTACCAAAATATCCATTAGAGATAAGATGTTATTAGCACAGTTGTTATTCTTACACTATGGCACAGAGTATATTCATATATAATAGTATCTGTTATTGTACAGGTTAGGCCCGACAAGTTCACTATGATAAATCAAAATTCTAAAATCGTAATCATGGAACATAGAGTAATAACTCTATCAGGTAATCAGTGTTGTTTTAGAGATTATGAGCATAGATAATAGAATAAATAAAAGGAATCTATAAAAACGTTATTGAATCGTGATGCGTATGCACCATCGAACATAACATGTTATCATATAGAATTCTATGGTATGCGCAAGCTTATTATCATGTTGTATACTACTTGTTCGTGATAATATAATCTATGTCGTAATAATTATTGATATTATAATCCAGCACTAAAAATGTCAAGTAAATTTACTATTTAACAAATAAAATGTCCATCCTAGTATTAATTAAAATAAATAATGAAGTCCTAATGCCTTTTAATCGTTTGGTCATCTCATAATTAAATAAAATAATAATAGAAGGTACCCATAGGCGTGCGCAGACCTTATTTTCAGGGTATGCAAAAAGCTGTCCCTACCTATCCCCCCCCTAAAACTGAAAGTTAATTTAAGCGTTCGAAATTCTGGTCTTAATAACCATTTAATTTAACATTTTCATTTTTTTTCCTGAAAAAAGTGACTGAATAGCCATTTCTTAATCGTTATAACTGTCTTCATAATTAAAATTTAAAATAAATTACGAAAAAAAAAAAAATTAAATAAATAACACTTGAAATGGTTTGAGTAATACGTTTAAATAAGGTAAATAAATAAAAACGTAATTTTATACTTAAATTAAAAAAAAAAAATTTGATAAATAATCAAAATTAATCATAAAATGATTCTGCGTTCAGTTAAGTTTTTAATATCACCAATAATGTTTTGGGGATTTTAATTTATAGCCATTTATTGTTCTGTAGTTGATAGCTATTTAATCTCGCTTGAATTATTGTACTTTTTAATTTCATTAACACATTAAACCGTACGGTTAATAATAACGTTATTATAGCATATGATTTGTGTTTCAAAAATAAATTAAACTGTCTGGGACTGAATATAAAAATATAATAAACATCATAATGTAATACAAAATCACATAATATACATAAGACCAAATATGTCATAATTTTTATTCATTTTTTGTAATTTTAGAAAGAAGGCTCTATGTTTAGGGTAATCATTTGCATACCCTGGATACCCTCTGCGTACGCCTATGTAGGTACCTCATAATATAATAATAATTAAATAATTATATTTATTCGTAATATCATATATTTATAGTGCTTAAAGATCATATTATTGTACATAGTTTTTTTTTAAGAACAAAGTGGAGGGTTTTTGTTGTAATATTATAATAATTATTCATTATGCTTATTGATACCTGCAAAACTTACTCTTCCAATATATATATAACTTAACAATAATGTGCATTTGAACGTATTATTATATTGATCGGACCAATTACATTAATTAACTTAGTTTTCTCTCCAATCACCGCCTTAACTTTTGAATGATTAATATATTACATCAATCAGTCAGTTATTATTCATATTTGACACTTGAAACATGTTTTAGAAGGTAGATTTCATCCCACACGACTGCACCGGGGATGTGAGTAAGACAATGAATTTAATACTGTCCCTGCATGCATGCGGCTAACGAATCACAATCACGAACAAAGATACATGTTTACAGCGCAGGACGATGGCAAGACGAATGAAAACCGCATTAAATCACAATTGATACTGGTAAGTATGACGACCAATAAATGTAAGGCAATAAAGTTGCGCAGATTGATACTTATTAATCATTAAAACAAAAAAAAACGTGGTTTGCACAAAAAAATGGCTGTAGACACACGTGAACGAATGTAAGGTACATATAATGAAAGGAGACAAGATACGAAAGACAAGTTGTCCACCACACGACGATTAATGGATGAAAGATACATTCCCAACGAAAGCTACGGCCGCTGGACACAGTAATGATGATAAAGATGTCAATTGCAGATTGTAAACATCACATATTTTCATTTTAATAAGTAATAATATTATTTGTATTTAAAGTTAAAAAAAAAAAAATGTATTCTACTTGAACAATGTCAGTAAGACATAAAGAGGCCGATTTAAGCCACCTCGAACAAATGCAGCTACAATTATGAGAAATAAAAGAGAGCAAAAAACATACGGACGTACTCAATCCGATAATATGAATGTGTTTATGAGTATGGTGCGATTATGTAAATCTCAATTACACGAGGAACGAGTTGAACGCAATGAACAACGATGGTCGGAGCAAAAACAAGCGCGCCGGTTTGCAGAGAACACACGCAAAGCAAATGACCGACAGCTCCAACAAATGCATCGAACATTTACATATGATTCGTTCCTTCGTCTGGTATTCAACTATGAGCCAGATATTGAATAATATGCTCATTTGAAAGTGACGATTGGTGCTATGGACAAGAAATTTCCTTATTGTTATGTGCTTAAATTCAAAAATTAGCCAGCCGGGGTGTGTTGTGCACTAGGAAAAATGCAATTAGATATAAAATAGGACTTCAACAACTCCTCCCCTTAAAAAATCCTCCCAGGTAATTCGCTATACACTAATAAAAACATTATTCACCCCTTAGAATGCATCCCTCAACACAGTCAAACATAACTAAAACAATATCCCTTAAATATTATTCTTAACACTGATAAACCATACATTACCCTTAAATGCTACGTTTAACACAGTCAAACCTTACCTTACCATTAAATAAAACTCTTATCACAAACGAATCTAACCGTAATCCTTCTCTTAAAATGCAACTCTTTAAGAGTTGCCATAAATTTATAAGACGAAACCGGGACAAAACAAATACATTATTGAATAATATACTTTTTATATAACTTTTAAAATATTGAGAGGATCAGTGGCCACTGAAGAGGATCATTAATGGCTGGCAATATAATATTTAAAAATATTTTTGTAAAATAAAATGTATTATATATTTATATGTGTAAATTACAAATTATGATTTTATTATATATTGTTGTGACATTTTCGTAATTGTTCAGGAGAACGATTTTTTTAGTTTGAGCTGTTATAACAATTCAAAAATGTAAAGAACTGTAATGAACTTTTTGTTATATTTTCCTTAACGTATAATAAGTAAAGATGATTAAAAAACCTACAATTACTACATTTGTATTTTTTAAAAAATTTTTAAAAATAATATTATACTTAACACATTTTGTATACGTAAAAAGTAAAACTTAAACATATCATATTTATCTTCTAAATTCAACAAAGAACAACAATTCCTTGAATAATGATATAATTTCGTTTATGCATTATGTGTAGAATTTTATGATTAAATTGAATATTCACTGAACTCATTTTTCAAAAAAATTTTTCTTATCACACTTGTGCACTATGCCATCAAAATGGTCAACATTAAAAATTAAACAATATTACATTTCCTCTAGACGTCTAAGCCGGTACACATGGGCGTCCCAAAAACATTTTTCGGGACACCAGGACACGAAGTCCAAAACCTATAACAATCCCGGTTTTCCGGAACGTTTAGCAACTCTAAACTCTTATCACATACAAACATAACCATGATCCTCTTCTTAAAATGGAACTCTAATCACAGACAACTATATCTCAATGAACCCCTCCCCCTTATTAACATTTTTGATATCATCCACAATACATGAAACCTATCTCAAGCCACGCTCATTTATAACACTCCCCCATCCTTAACCCCCCACAGACACATCTAATGAAAACCATGCCAACATAACTAACAAACGTTTGCATATACATAAACACTCACACGCATGGTGTTAGCATATCATGTACTATTGTTTACATATCACTATAAATTTGCTTTATTATATTATTATTATTATAGTTATTAGAGAAAATCAAAGACATTTTTATAGAAGTTTTTGTTAGTCAAGAATATTCAATTAATCTATAGAGAAAATATTATGTATAATACTATAACATAGCTCTCTGATATCTACATGTAATATAATATATTACATGTAGAAATATAGGACTAATATGCTTAGTAAATATGATTCAATGCAATACAATTCCAAAAAAAAAAGATAAGTGTATAATGTATATTTCAATAACAAGGAATATGTTGTTAAATGTTATATAAGTTACATTAATTACATTCTTCAATGAAAATCTGCAGTATGGAATGTATTATCAAGAAATGTATAAAATATTATTACAAAACTTAAATACAATTAATTAAGGTGTATTATATATATATATATATGTATACAATTTTTATATATTTAATTAGTGTTTAAACTTTGAGAAATAAGCATTGAAATCACTTACATTGAACTTTAGTTCAGAATTTATAATTTGAAGAGTATCCTTAGAAAATAAATGAATTGTCTCTAATCCTTTTCGAATTTTAACATACATAGTAATTTTTTGGAAAGAAAAATTAATCTTTCTTATTTGGTCTTCAATTTCTTCTCCAGTTCTCAATATTTGAATCATATTTTCACTTTGGTTTCCATCAAGCATGGTGCTTGGAAGTTTCAAAAGCATTTGAATAGCTAATATCAAATCGTGCAATTTATTTGGGAAGTTTATGTAGTTAAACTCGGTCAAATTTTTCCTTATCATTGCAAAATGGTTCTTTATTTGTTGGAATTGTTTTTTTTTAATACTATTATAGATTTCAAAATAGACCACAGAAACGTAGAATGTAAAATAAATATCATAAAATGCATATAAATTTAATGGGTTCATAGTTAAATTCATTAAATCATTGTAAATATCATAAATATTTTCATATTTTCCTTTCCAGTGAATTTTTATGTTGTATGCAAACAATTTAAAAACATTAGATTTAAAAATAAATTTTTTATACAAGTATTCTATGTCTAAATATGAAAAATCTTCTAAAGGTGATTTTATTTTATAAAAAAACAAAGTGCCTGTATTAAAATCGTCTGGATTATAATCCAAAATTCCTAAAATGGTTTTTTTAATTACATGACTGTTGCCAAAATCAATAAAATTAATGTTATTAAATAACAATAAATTTAGTTTTGGGGAGTTACATTTTTTTAATCCATAATCATTAAGTTCAGTCATGATTACGTTCAAAATACGTTTTAACTTATAATCATTTTTAAATTCTATTGATGATTCTTTCAGGTTTATCAAAATTATGACTATATTATATGCCATTTTAAGAAATCCTATATTTTTTTTATTTTGGCTAATAAGTGCGAGGAAATAATTCTTGATACTACTGATAGCTATTCTTGCTCTTTCAAAAACAACATTGTTTGAAGTAATCGATATTTTTTCATCGATACCACCATTAATAAACGTAATAACTTGATAAAAAATCGAGTAAGCCTTTACGACAAAGTCACATATTGCATCTGATATTTGAATGTCTTCTTCACTAGGGAAATATGCTGTTCTATTGTCGATTAACGGTACATAATATCTACTTTTTTCGTTACGTAGAATGTTGAAAATTTGATTGATACATTTCAAATCATCAAAGTTTTTCAATATTCTTGTCGTAAAATGTTCTAAATAAGTAAAATCATCCAACATTGAGTTTAATTGCAATTCAACTAGAACTAAATTTTCAATTCCAATTTTTTTTTTTGTTTTTTTATTCGTTGATTTTCTTTTTAATATTTCAACACGATATTGATGAAGTAAAGACTCTTCCCATTTTCCCAACTTAATACTACTTAATGATTCGTTATAAAACGCTTTAAGGACTTTATAGCGTTCTAATTGCATGTTTTCAATATCCTTTAAATGCGCAAACCCCTCAACCAAATATTTTGGTAAATTCATATTATTCTCTGATATCTTTTCATTTATTTTCAAAATATTACTAATGGTTTTAGGGGTAACACTTTTTTTAAATTGATATACGTCAAATATTTTTTGATATATAAGTTTCATGATGGTAATGAAAACTGAATCTAAGTACAAATATACTAAATCAATGTCAATTGATTTTTTTAATTGTGCCAATATATCTTTAATTTTCATATTCCTTGTGTCTGTAATTTTAACGATTGCATGTGCAATATCAAGTGAAATGTGATTATTTGATGTTACACTTGCAATATTATTTAAAAGGATTTGTGAAACAAAACATTTGAATGGATCGTATTCTAAGTCTAAATGTCTAAGATTAAATAAAAAATTGTTAATATTAGACACATTTACAAGCACATTATCAATCATTATCCAGTAACCATAAAATGTCGAATTTCTGTAACTGGCCGGTAAATCTTTACAATTCATCGACAAAAATTTCTGTAGAGCATTCATTTCTTCTAAAATTAATCGAATAATAGCATTATCTGATATTCTAATAATCGCTTTATTTTTCCTTTCAATATTTTCCGACAGAAACTGTAATTTTATACTTAACGACACTAATGATTTTAATATATTTGTGTTATTATAATATGAATAATACGAGCTCTCATTTAAAAAATTGTATAATACACTTATTAAACGTCCGATGTATTTATTTATGCTAATAATTAAAGTATTTAAAGATTTTTCGAATAATGGATGAAAAACGGTTTTGTATAAATTATCATCACTTTTAAATTCTTGTTTAAAAAATGCTGGAGATGATTTAACAAAATCATATATTTTATGTATAATCCAATCAGCAAACTTACAGCTTATAGCAGTATAAAATATATGAATCGTGTGGTCCTTCATTTTTTTTGTTTGACAATCGTTGTACATATTGTAAATACTCCAACGTTCTGATTTCTGGATCATAACGTCTTTGATGTTTACATTTTTCGTATCATAAATGAGTACATGTTGCTTAATAATTTCAAACTTATCTTGATTAACTTTAGATAGCACCATTATTGAACCCAAAACAAAAAAAAGATATACTTTTATGAACAACATTTTCACAAAAAAAAAAAAAATTATTTTCCTTATACGTTTTATTTCCACGAACATATACTCCTAAGCTACTATGTGTTTTAATTACGATTGTGTTTGAAAAGCTGATCAAATATAATATTTAATGCAATAACTGATCTTTGAATCGAAAGTTCCAGCTGTAATATGTGTAGATATGAATAGTTTACTATAGATGACATTTAAAAATTCGAGATTAAACTAAGTCAAATTAAAAATAATATTGATTAATATAAGGTATATTTATTAATATAATATATACTTGTATGAATATTTTAAAACAGTACTTAAACACTTACAATAATAATTGACTATGGGTGCTTAATTGATTACAATTGTTTTCCATAATTTGATTTTTATTTTCATTTAATCGTCACTTATATTGATATATTTTTACATTTCATTCAGATTTGTCTCAAAAAGTCATAGAAATATTATTGCTTGTACGGCCAAAACTATGATATAATTACATAAAAACGCTAGTTATTTTTAAAAAAATTTATAAAAATATTTTAAAAAATAGTGTCTTAAATTAATTTTTTTTATGGTTAAATTTAAAAATTGTAACTGAAATACATTGTTTAACATAATATTATATTATTAATATATGTATTAAGGTGTATGACCGCAGTCAGTGAATGTTAACCAGTTGTTGACCAAAATATGTTAACGTAATAAAAAAATCGTAGTGAATTTTGTCAAAATAGCTTTTATACGAGTACCAGGGGTCGGAAATTGGCGGACTGCGGTCCGAATCCGGACTGCGAAAGTCAAAACTCTGGATTCCGTCAACACATTGTATTTGATTATGTTATTTACGAGTACTGTAATAGTATATAGCAGCGGTTCTCAAACTTTTACAAACACGGAATCTTTAAGAAATATTTTTTGTTTCGTGGAACCCCAATGTCTCTAACTCATAGATTACTCTATACTCTAACTCCAAATTAACCCCAATTCTGTAATTATTTATTGATAAACCAATAATCCAAAAAATGTTTTAGAGATAGTTCATGATTATTGTTTACTACAATTACTGTTCTCAATATTCAGGTACATCTCGCGGAACCCCCAAAGATTGTCTCACGAAACCCTTAGGTTCCACGGAACACACGTTGGGAATCGCTGTTTTAGAGCATACGTACAAATATATCACCAATAGATTTATATGAAAATATAGACTAATCACTATCGCCAAAAACACGAATATTGTTATTAACAATTGTGTATATTTTAGTGATGCACAACGATATCGAATTTCGACAGGGATGGATCAGTCAATATGATGACGCGGCACACAGGTAATGGTGTGTGTGTGTACACGGTCGCGGTGCGGTGAGTAAAGATTGAATATCACAAAAAAAAAAAAAAACAACTCCGGAATTGTGGTAACACAATATATATATATTTATGTAGACACAAAATTAAAGTTGAAAAAGGAAATAATAATAATAATCACAATAACGTACACCACAAAAGATGTCACAAAAAAAAAAAAAGTAATTATGTGAGTCGAGGACGTGTGAGTTGTGTATAAGATCTCGGAAAAACAGCCCGGTTACGTGGTGGTACCTGTCGGACGTCGTAGCGACCGCTCGCGTCCCCTGTCCGGTGATGGATGGGATGACGGGGTGTCGCTGCGACGTTGCGTGCCGCGGAGTGGTGGTCGATGAGAGAGATAAGGACACGGTCGGCGACTGCCGTTTCAGTAACGGCTGCCGCACGGGTCCGCGTCAATGAAACGGGGGCGGACTAATTACATTCACATAAATACAACATTTTTGATTTTAGTAAATAAATATGTGTATTAGTTATATTATATTATATTCACTTATATTTTTCTTTTAAACATGTATTAGTATGATATCATTCAAAATTGTTTGTATACTTTTTGTTAACTTAAAAACCACACTCATTACCCCTTTATGGTATTAAGTAATTAAATAAACAAATATATTTTAAAATCATAAAATATGAAAATTTAATAGGTTCATTAGTCTTTTGACCAATCTTCAATTTAAGACATACATATTTAGTATTTATTACATACTTATATAATATATAATACATCCGAAGGGATGTTAAAGCTCTTTACCCCCCCCCCCCTTGGATATGAGCTTGTATTTCGATTATGATATTGGACCAATTTATTTTATTGATTTATTTTATCGATATAAATTTGTTGAAATTTGAAATTTCTATTTTCTATGAATAAAGTATCCATATAAGTTTTGACAGTGAATCGATGTCAAAATACAATTGAACATTAATAATAAGGAACACTAGCGTAGTCAAAAAAATATTTTTTTTGGGGGGGGATAAATTTTCAATTCTCTTACATACGTACCAACATTTTAATTTTAATAAATCGATTAAACATAATTAAAAATATAAAATATGTAATTATTTTATTTATTGAAACTGAATTAATACAGTCTTCAAAAAAATATAAATACGAGTATTTACGTATATAAGCATAATAGTAACATATATTTAATCTTCTGTGGACGATTTTTAATTATTATTATGAAAATTATGATTTTATATTATTAGGTATAATGATTATTTATTATGATTTTTTTACTATGATTTAAATATTTAAAGTGAACTATATGATATGATATGATATTATATTATACTATATATTTTTTTTTAATTATACATCCTATTAATTTTATACTACTACTTGATTTTCTTCACTGGCGGAGCTTACATGAACTTATGTTAATAGTAAACAGAAAAGAATTCCCAGAAAATAGTCTCCGCTAAAAGAATCCCCGTTAATTTCAACCTGGGTAATATACAAAATAAACGTTATAAAAATAATATTTTTACTACCTCTAATTGGTATGGGTTGTGTATACCGTACTTATATAAACAAATGATTATACGCACCTATAAAATAATAAGTAGAAGAGGAACTGATGATATTTGGTTTCGTCGACTTCTTCCTCAATTCCCGCCTCCAATGTAAGTAAGCACCAAAGCACATTACTGAATATTAGTAGAACCAACAACGTGCGTGAAGGATGGAATAATAGGTATAGTGATATGGTTAGGCATAAAAATTCATCAATTTGGAAATTATTGAAATAAATTAAAAACGAAGTGGGTGTTAATAAAACGAAATTAACATTGAGTGAAATTGGGCAATCAACTTATAAGCGACCACATAAAGAACATATAATGTAAACCTAAAAATATTATGTAAACAAGTTACTTGGGGAGAACTGAGCATTAATTTCTTTTTAACAAATAATGGGTATACTATAAGAATGAAATCTGATTAAATTTGTAATAAGTAGGGCTCAGATTTTGTAGCAAAATAAATCCTCAAAAAAGCATTTTAAGTAGCCAAAAAAAAGCAAAAAAAAAGCATTTATTAATTTAATTCTAAAAAAAACAAATTTCAATTAAACATAAAATTAAATATTAAAAAAGGAATTTACGACCATATATTTAGTCAAGTTACTTTTATTAAAACTCATTCCATTGGGTGCTAATATTTTTGTACAGAGAAAAAGACCTTTCCACGTCAACCAATGTAATCGGTGCATATTTCTTATAAACTAAATCATTTGAATTATACTGTTCCACTTTTACGTTTATTGCAGTGCCATTATGAATTAAATTAACTTTTTGAAGTTCCGTCCACCCATTTATCTTTGAAAAAACACCATTGCACTTTTCTAAAATCAATTTCGCTACTTTGTTATCTACTACGTAGATAACTTTTGTTTTGCTTTTAACACAATACCTATGCTTTTTGCCAAGGTTTCGCCTAAAAAAATTAATATATAAATACAGCAAATACTTGAAACAAAAATAAAAAATAAAAAATACCTCTTTTTTATAATTATGTAATTGCATGTGGAATAAATCCAAAATTTGTTGTAATGTAGACGAGATTTGAATGTAAAGATTGATCTTTTATAAGCTCTTTTACAACATTCACACATTGGGCATTCTCGCTGAATTCTTTAGCTGTATATATATATATATAGTCCAAGACGTATAGTATACATAGAAATAAGCTAAGTTTTCAAGAAAAATATGTAAAAATCAAGAAAAAATAACCAAATAGGAGAAAAAGCAATAAAAAGCAGGTTTTGTGGAAAAAAGCAAAAAAAAGCAAAAAAAAAAATTTACTTCATTAAAATCAGAACGATTCAAAACGTATTTATATATAAGAATTATCTTTCTATCACACTCCCTTCAAAAGAAGCATTTGCTACAAAATCCGAGGCCTAGTAATAAGTATATTTTTTGTATTTTTTTTCTCACTATTGCTTATTAATAATATATTGTTTAAAATATATAAGGATATTTTTTACTCATACTTAAAAAAAAATGCTTGTATTTGAATTTTTTTTTATATTTTTTTATGTACGTAGTAGGATCAAAAAGTTCCCGGAATTTATTTATAGGAAAAAAACTATTTTTCTTATCAAATATTTGATTATTGGAATTAAAAGTAGACAATATTAGCTATCAGTAGGTTAATTACATAAGTTTCATGTGAGCCATAATCGTGTCCATACGAAACTGAGTTTACGCATTTTTTCAAAATGTCACAATTTGAACAACGCCACTCGCCTTTTGCAGTTCAGCAATTTTTGACGGATAAAAAAAATTTCTACAGTTCCATAACCCCCGTATTTGCCAGATATTGCTCCATGTGATTTGTGGCTGTTTCCAAACCTAAAACTTGGACTCAAAGGTGAACGTTTTGCGACGATTGAAGATATTAAACTTAACGCGATAGCGAATCTCAGTGCCATTCCAATAAAGGGATATCAAAGATGTTTCCATCAGTTAAAAAGTCGTTGAAGTAAGTGTGTTTATGCTAAAGGACGATATTTTGAAGGAGATTAAGTAGATTTATATTTAAATTGTATATATAAAAAAATAAAATAAAATTCCGGGAACTTTTTGATCCTACTACGTATGTTACGAGCATATTTAGGAATTTTATATAATAATTAGTTATTTAATAAAATAACGAATTACACACATTACTGCTAACATATATATAGTGTATAATAATAACAATTTTTCAAATGATAATCATTCATTATCTAGTTCTGAAGTTCAAATAGACAATAGATAGTTGAAATTGTATATTTAGCATTGCTCATTTTTCCATAGATAAATTTTATTAACACATTATTATAATATTTATATACATATATAAATACATATACATATACATATACATATTATGTGTATATTATATTGACCCCATTAGTTATTATTACTCAAACTGTATAACCAATTAAGATATAGTAAATTCAATACAATATTTTGAAATATTTTACTATATTGTGAAAAAAATCTAAATAATAAAATGTTGTTAAAATTAAAACATAAAATGTCAACGAATGGTGTGTATTTAGATGTAAATTTTTATTAATTATGGCGTTATTAACTTAATAATTTCTTTATACTAAATAACATTGATCATAATGCTTTATTGGCAAAGGTTCATTAAATTAAAAAAAAATATTGATTATTTATTAATATATAATATTAAATATAATAATAATATAATATTAATGTTTATAAATAGGAATCAAACATAATTATGTATCAAGAACAAAATATTTCTTGTAACAAATTTTCAATTTGAATAAAAATATAAAATAAGTTAGTTAATAATAAAATACATTGTATACGAATAAATAGTGAAAGAAAAAAAAATCTCTTTTTTTATTACTCATTAAATTTTTAAATTTATAATTTTTTGAGAAAGTATAATTATTACTTGCTCCTGTTACGAACATACATTCAAATCTAACACATTCTTAAACTATTTACATAACAACGAAATTATTAATTCATTATTTATTTAGTTAAATAAACAATGAAAACTTCTAAATTTATAAAATATTAGGCATACAAGTCAGTTTGACCTGATTTTTACTGTCATATTTTTATCTGTTTTATTTAGAAGACATTAATTTATCACATACACTAATTTATTAACTTCTTGATTTATTATTTGAAATAAAATAATGATAAGACATATCTTGAAAAATATAAAAAATGTTGGCCTAAAACTAATATATATACTTGGTTTATTTGAGCATAATTTTTGTATACTTTACGCATTTTTGAGATTTAAATAGTTCTTACTAACAAATTTAAAAATGAACAATTATTATTTTTGTCTCGTACGATATTAACACATAAATTATTTAGTATATAAAGATAGAAAATCACGATGAAATGAAAATAATGCAGTGATAAAATATTTATTGATATATAGGCAACAATTTTTAAGGTAAAAAAATAATTTTAATAATGCATTTAAATTAATTTTATCAGAATTTTTTTAGACTTACCTATGTTTTTTATAAATTGAATGGACATTATAAATTTTTTGTGCATATATAGAAGAATTAAATCAATATTTTCAATATATAATATTTTTGAAACCTGTATGATTAGGTTCATATACAGTGTTGGAAATTATCTAGATAAATTATCTAGATAGATTAGTTCTCATATTTTATCTTATCTAGATAAATAACGCTAAATTATCTAATTACATATCTAAGATGAAATTTTTACTTATCTAGATAATTGTCTGTATTCTTGCCAAGATTAGAGTTATTTTTATACTTGTACGGCAAAGGTTCCCAACCTTTTTTGACTCATGGCACTCTTTATTATTTTCTAAAAACTTGGATGCACTCTATAGTCTATGCTCTATACTCTATAGTTAATACTGAATACGCAATAGTGATATATCGTATATTTAAATTTATATTTTGTAACTTCGGTTTTATTTAGCATTAATAAACAATAAAGATAAGATAAAATCACAAGTATTTCACCATAAATAACTTTAAAACAGTTCACATCAAATCGATAGCAATCGAACCATTATGCAAACTTAAATAGATTGAACATCTCAGTATTATAAGGTGACCATATTAAGAAAATAAAAAAACGGGACAGCTGTTACCCCCCCCCCCCCAAAAAAAAATAAATAAATAAAAATAAAAACCTCATCCATATACATTCACGCATATACATACAAATCTCGAGAGTTAAAGTCCAAATATCTGTCATATCATAGACAATTATTTTCTTTTTACTTTACACTTTTTCAGTAAAATAATTTAAATAATAAAATATTTTCTTTTAATTATTATTAAATTATTAAATCGGTAATTTTATAGTTCGTCAGCATCGGAACTTGATGCTCGTTCCACGAAAACTTTTATTTTTTATTTCTAACTTTGGTTTCACATTTTAAATATACAAGTAAAACTATTTTATATTTTATCATATATCCGGCCAAAATAGCGAAACAATAACGGCGAATATAAAAATCGAGAATTAATTATAGCGAAAATAAAAACCGCGAATTTTAAAATTAGCGATCATGCATAATAGCGAAACTTAAATTTAAATTACATAATTCAAAAATTTTCAGTTCATTATTTATCAAGGTAAATTTCTGACATCATAAATTGGAACATATAAATTTCTTTCTATTTTCACCAGCGATATCTGATGCAATTGACTTATGCTCACGGACGTATCAAGTCATCGTCAATGTACTATCTTAATTACTATGTAACTTAGATATTATAAATATATATGTTGGAAATTTAGATAAAAGTGTCAATTGTACTATGTTTGAGTTGACACAAGTTAATACAATTGTAGTTCAGTGCGTCAGTGTGTAGATTGTATTATTTATTATTTTTGTTCGTTAGAAAAATACAGTGTAAAAAAAAACATATTTATTATTATTTTCAATGGAATTTATAAAAAGTAGTAAAATTAAAGATTTATTATTATATAGTGGATTCTTGCATCGTCAAGATAGAAAACAAAATAACACAATATATTGGCGTTGCGTAGAAAGTTCATATAAAGGTAGAATAATTAGGATTAATGGAAAAATTAAAAGTTAACCTAAGGAAAACTCTCATAATCATGTTCCCGATCCGTGTAAAATCCAATGCAAAATGGCTGTGAATAAGATTAAAGAAGCGGCTGTTCACACACAAAATACTCCACATGATATAATCAGTGCTGTACAAATAGTACCTGGAGTAGCAGGTTCCTTCAGTTCATTATTTGAAACACACTATACGTAGAGTTCGAATACGTAATCAATGTGAACCACCTATTCCGAAAACAGTCTGTGACTTTAAAATTGCTGATGAGTATACTAAAAGGATGATAGGAGAACAATTTTTAATATTTGACAGTGGAGCATCACAGGATCGAATTTTATTATTTTCGACCGAAAATAATTTAAAATTGATGGATCGATCAACTAATTGGTTGGTAGACGGAACTTTTAAAACGGTACCTTCACTTTTTTATCAGTTATTCACTATTTATGTATTTATTCAACAGGGTGACCAAACAGTTAGTCCTACCATTTATGCATTATTAACCGATAAATCTCAATTAACATATATACGTTTTCTTAAATATTTATTAGAAATAAAACCATCTTTAAATCCTACATCGGTAATAATAGATTTTGAACATTCCTCAATAAATGCATTCAAAACCGTTTTTCCACATGCCGAACAGCAAGGTTGTTTTTTTCATTTTTCTAAATTTATGTGGCGACTAATTTACAATATTAGTCAAATCGAAAATTATGTTAATAATCCTAACTTTGCTCTTCATATTCGTATGCTAGCTGCTTTGGTCTATGTTCCTCCTGATAACGTTACTAACGCTTATGAAGAAATTTTAGAAACACAATTTTATGTTGAAAATGAAGACCTGTTAATTCCATTCTATGATTATTTCGAAGAAAACTGGGTAGGAAAAATAACAGGAAGACGAAAAATTCGACGCCAACCAAGACATCATATTGATATTTGAAATTGTCACTATTCTGTCAAAAATGGTCTTCCAACAACAAACAATGCTGTAAAAGGATGGCACAGAAGATTTACATCTATTATTGGTTCATATTATTTTATTAATAATTATTATCTTTAATTATATATTACATAATCTTTAGGTGGAAGTCATCCTACTATTTGGAAATTTATTGATGGAATAAAGAAAGTTCAAAATTTAGAAGAATTGAAACGAGAGCAGTTAAATTCTGGAGAACAACCGCGGAAAAAAAAAAGTACAGACTGTGTTAAAAAAATGTATTCATTAATTCAAGATTATAGTCCTAATGACAATAAAAACTTTCTAAAAGGTATAGCGTATAATTTGTCACTAAATGCCTGATTATTTTATTTAAAATTATTATTATAACTAAATATTATTATTATTATAAATTAAGAAGTTACATATTTTCTATATACCATATTTTCGCTATTAATTATTTTCGCTCTTTTTTAAAATTCCCTTTTTTTATTTTCGCTATTATTAATTCGCGATTTTTACATTTGCCGTTATTGTTTCGCTATTTTGGCCTAAACCTGATATTTTATTTACAAGCATTTATAACTTATATAATAAATAATATGGCAATAATGGGATTAAAACGGGATAAAAAGCGTCTCATTCGAAGTTTGTCGGAACAACGGGATGTCATAATAAAAAAAAGGGACAATACCGTTTTAAATGGAACGTCTGGTCACCCTACAGTATTACTATGTAAAAATTATATGTGTTATATAATTAATACATTAAATTATATTATATATACCTAATTAATTATACACAATAAGTTTTATAATATAGACATAGAGTATAGTCTGTTTTATTACTCACAGTGCTATATTTTTCATGAAGGCGTTTAAAAATAAATATATATTTTAAATAGTTTTGCGGCACCCTAAATTTAAGTTCGCGATACCCTAGGGTGCCGCGGGACCCTGGTTGGGAACCTCTGTTGCACGGAGACGAATCCAACTAATCAGAGATCATCAAAATTGGTCCAGCCCTTATTGAATATATAACCAACCATAAAGTTCAAACACACTAAGACATAATCTTAATCGTTAATTTTATTTAAAAAAACCTTTATCCTTTATAAGTGAAATTGAAAAATATCGACATTAAATTTATAAAAAACATATAATTTTTATTTAGATACCAAATTTTCACTAAAAATAATTGATCAAATCATCATTGTTTTAAAATAAAAAATAAAAACAATAAGAATAATTTTTTTAATTATTCTTCTTCTTCTCCTCTCTTGTTTTTCTCCTAGCTATTTGGGGTCGGCCACTTTTATCCTAAACCTCCACTCGTCTCGATTTTCGACATGCCTTACGCACACACCAAATATATAGTTCTTTATACGTTAACTTTCAAAATACAAAAGAAGAATGATAGTAAATAATATAGTAAATTATATTTTAAAAACGTTATACACGCATTTTATTTTTTATTTTTAGTGGGAATGAATGAGTACGCGTCAGATAAATTAATAATTATGTACAAATCCAAAAAATTAATCATAAAATGTGAGAACTAATATGGAGACTATTCAAATACGATAAAAAGACAACAATAGTCTTCCTTGTAACCAGTTAAAATTTTATTGCATAAATAAAATATTTTACTCGATGTAGTTTGAGAAAAATATTACTGTTATCATAATATTTTTATGGACAGCATATTCATATATAAACAAACTGTCTGCAAGTACAACCATAATTTATAAATATGCTACCACATACTATATCTATTGTTTAATTCGAATTCAATGGTTTTACTAAATTTGGCTACGACTACAGTTCCTTGTACATAAAAAAAAAACTGTAACTAACTTTAAACTAACAAATAGCGTTTTCAATATTATGATTTATTACTATCTTATCACAGGAAAAATATTTACATATTACCAGAGTCAGTTTTTACATAATATTTTAAAAATAAATTATAAATTCGTTTGTTACATTAGAAAGGAGTCCATGTATAAATCGCGAAAATAAAAATCGCAAAATTGTTTAATAGCGAAAAGAAAGAAATTATTTTCGTTAGTGGGTATACCTTTATAATATAATAATACTAGATAATCAATAATGTAATTTTGTACCGTTGCTTTTTGGATCACGTAATAAAGATAAGCTGTGGTTAACTAACTGCTGTCAAGTTTTATATATTATATATACTGTATATTGTGATCATAGCATAGTGTGATGATATATTTTATATACTTGCACAAGTTTAGGAAAAATATCAAATTTAAATTTTATTTTATATTGTATTTTGATATTAATTTTATTTTAATGCTAATTATTACTTATATTATAAAGATATATCCAGGTATATTTCTTACTTTTCGCTATTAATGTTTTTGCTGTTAAAATATTTCGCGATTTTTATTTTCGCCGTTTTATTTTCGCGATTTTAACTGGCATCCAATAGAAAGCTATAATTTAAAAAACAAAAGAAGGAACAGTTCATAAAACTAATAATAGTTTAATTGATAATCAAATATTAATTATAATAATATATTAGTACATAAATAATGATTTTTGACATTTATAATTTAGTATTTAAAATACATTGATAGAAATAATTTAATAATACAGTAGTATTTTATAATCATAGTAGAAGTGTTCGACCTACATTAGGTTGAGATCTCAGTTTTTTCACACTGGATTCCTAAAAAAAATGTCACTATTTGATGATAGAATATGAAATATTTACTATAATTTCTCTTCTTGATTATTTATTTTAATTTTATTTTAACTTTTCACCAAATTTTTACGAGATAAATAAACGTTATCCTTAAAAAGTTATTATATTCATATTTTCTTTAAAAAAACCTTTTATGGCTATATTAAATATTTCTTTACAGTCGAAGTAAATAAAATTATTTTGATTGAATAAAAAAATGTTGGTATCATTTGAGGTACAGTATTAAAGTTCATAATTCAAGTTCATTTAATATATAATTTAAGATCCTTTGCATCTGATAATCAATTTTTTTAATCATTCTGCAAGTTTATTAAAACTACGAATATGTTCTTATATATTTTATGAAGAACCACTAATGTCTTAATTTCTTGATTTCTAAAAATAAATAATGTTTTATAAAAATTAAGATTTTCCAGTATTTGTTTACTTATATTAAGTTGATTTTTTTATTAATATTTTATAATTCTAAGAAATAAACTTTCGATTTTAATTTTAATACAATTTGTAAAGTATTAATTTCATTATAATAAGAAACGTGACAACCTATGTTGAATTAACTATGTTACACATTTGAAGTAAAATGTATAATTAATTAATAAAATACAAAATGGTTCACTGAAATTAAATAAATAATAGAATCTCATAATTTATAGCATAAAAAAAGGAATCATGTATAACCATAAATAATCAAACAGACATCATAGAACTACTTCTGACTCAAATAATAACCTATAAGCTTATATAAAACGAGTGAATTTTGCAACACGAAAATTATATTTATTACTTAAGTTAAATTTATTTGTTGGTTTTGTTAATTATTTACAGCTCTAATATAATTTAATTAACAGCTATAAACTCCTTCACTTCATTCAGCGATTTGCTACGCTCCTTCGATTACTAGTACTCCTCAGAGGTGATTAGTGTGATTAGCAATTAACAGATAAAATAGCATTGCTAGATACTTAAGCAGAAGTACAGCCAAGGGGTGAGATCACGGTTAATAATCTCCCCCCTGAAGTGTATCTTTTTAAAATATACAATTATTTTAAGGCCTAGGTATAATTTGACATTAGTATACATCCATGGTGATATTATTTTCAAGACTGATGACATGTTAAAAAAACTTGTTAAGCAATCAAGAAGATTAAATATTAATTTTTAAGTATAAATTACTTTTATTCATATGTATGTAAATAAATATAAATATATTTATTTTAAAACTCTGCTAATTTAGTTTCAATAAACTAATTAACAACACATTTTATATTTTAAATTATATTTAATTGACTTATTAAAATTAAAAAATTGGTACTTACGTAGGAGAGAACTGAAAATTTAAAACTCCTTAAAATATTTTTTTGGCTACGCCACTAGACTTAAGTATAGTTGTTGACAAATAATACATTGTGGAACAGTCTAATTCGTAACCCAGAAGTCAGGTTAAAAATATTTAATTATCTTATCTACAGCTAACACGATACAATTCAAATACTAACAAAATTAATACCCAAAAAAAAAAAAAAAAAATATAAAATATTGCATTACGATCGCGTTGCACACATCACTATAAGTTATTGTAAATTAAGGAAATTGAATTATTAACAAAACAAATTTTAGACGGCATTTTCTATGAAAAAATTTAAATTTCATATTATTTGTTCGAGTTCATATGTAAATTATTATACACATAATACGTACGTAAATTATAACTTAAATTATAATAATATTTCATTCGGTTTAAGTACATTATTTGCATAATATTCGTATGTATAATTTATAACATAATTCACCATAATGGCAAAAACGAATAAGTTTATAACTTATACGTCTATTTATTATATTTAAAAAAAATGTATCTTACTACAAAATTTATCTTTAAACATGAAAATAATAAGTCGTACATAATGTATTCAATATAATTTTTATAGGTGGAACGATAACAAATTAGATTGTTACTTGTTTATGTTTATAATGTATTCATATTATACTGTCTTTGTTTCACGACGATATTTTTCTTCTTTCTTATTTAACTCACCTCATTTAAATAACAGTAACAATAATGTTTTAAAATATATTTCATCAGGTGAAAAATTGAAATCGAAAAGATCATTAATGTTAATAAATGAGGAAAAAAATAATCTCTGCGTTTTTCCTAATAAAATTTTCATTTATTTACGGAACGAAATCTTTTGGGATCACTTCGATATTTCTTTTAGAGTAATTCTTCGGTCTAGTAAATTTTCAATATCTACATAGGTTCTATTGATGGAAAAAATAAATGTTATTAGAAAATCAATAAATACAATATGCATGCTGCAACCGATGAATAATAAAATATTAGAAGATATGGCTCTCCATCAGTCCGTCGATTTTTAATTGCACAATGGTTCAGATTAATGACGTAGACATAGATCAGTGGTTTTCAACCTTTTCGGATCGTGACCTCTCATTTTTTATTTTTTTGTAATGCTTCTAAAGAAAATTTTGTTTTATTCATCAAAATTGGATTTAATTATCGATAAAATATTTACACGGTATACAATTTTGTTTTAATGTACACTAAAAAAATTAACAAAATACATAATTAACTTTATTTTATTTTGAAACATTATGAAAAAATAATTTCGTCCATTATTTTTGATGACCCCAAAACCTATCATTATCGATCCCCATGTTGAAAATCACTGACATAGACGAATAATATGAAATACTATTTTGAAAACAAAACGAACATAACAATAAAAGCGTCCATGTACGTTTTCGTGGCACTATCGATAGAGAACAACTGATGAATAATAATAATTATTATATAAATACAGGTTGGACATACTATGTATAGCCGGTATCACGGACACAACACATACCATGGTTAGCCAAATTGGTATTAAATTAATGTTAAGACGTGCTACGCGCGTGTGGAATACAAATGATTGTCCTCGATGATTTGGAATTGTTCTTTTCGTTATCGTGGATAAATTTCATGAAATATTTTAGTCCGCGCGTTGCTATCGCCGTGCTCCTTCCGTGATATCGCTTCATTTATACCGATGACTCTCAAGAGGAACCGTTGAAAGCCCAAAGAAGTCGAGAATAGTGTCAGGTGTGTCGTGTTACATCAGAAATCATAACAGTACACATAATATGAAGGATAGGCAATTTCAAATTTCTGAAGGGTCGGTTTTTAAACCCTTGAAATCTAGTGGCCAAAAAGCAACAGCTAAAACCACGATCGGGTTACACAACAAATACGATTACATTGCCATATACAATACAATGAGTTTAACAAGACGTTTAATAATTTAAGTATGAAAGAGTTCGATAGCAGATAATAATTAATATTATAAACGATGTTTAATATATATACTATGATATTAATATAATATTATAGAATTAATAATTATAAATAAACGTGCAGTATTATTTTTACGTTTTCACGTTTTTTCAACATTTGATCGAGTAACTTTTATTTTTAAGCTTTACATTTTAAAAGGTAACGCGGACTAGATAAAAATTGAAAGTAGACCACTAGTTGTCCATCCCTGCCGTATATTGTATGCTGTCAAATGTGCACACTTCCTGTGGCAAGTATGGGATCATGCAAGGAACCCGATCTGTCAACAAAGATCATTCGTATACGGTATTTTTCGTAATAATAATAATAATAATAATAATATTTTTTTAGCATTATTGATGTTTACTAAAATGGAATTACATATATGTATTTTAATCACACTACTTCATTGTTATTTAATTGTTAATTATTGTTAATTGAATTCAATTCTGTATATTTGCTTGAAATGTTTGAAATGGAAATTGAAACGTATTAGAGAATTGCAATGAACACAATATTATAAAAAGTATAGTGAAAATAGCAAACGATAAGTGATTGTATTAAGATAAAAGTTATGAAGGATGTTCTAGTTAGGCCATTTTATTGACAAAACATGTTATTAACATTAATTAAAGGACGGTTCAACTCTGACGACCAAAGACGTTCAAATTAATTCGACAAAAATTGCCGAAAAGTAAAGGTGAAACTCAAAATACTCTTTGAGTGCTCTTTGTTCTACGCGTGTTAAAAATATTAATTACGATAACGTCGTTTGTCAAGATTGAGAACGATGGGGTCGTGTTAAACGATCCAAAAATTGTGGTTGACGTTCGAAAAAAAATCCTAATTACTCTCACGGTTCGTGTTAACGATCGTGGAACACGGCGCTGGCGAAGAACTATTTAGAAATCATTCGTGGAACCCGAGTCGAACGATGATCGGAAGAGGGATTCGATCGAGAGGCTGCATCCGAATTGGGTCCCAAATTTAAAATTACTACATTATTTGGGTCCCGAATTATTTTAGGTACTACACTATTTGGGTTCCGGATTTTTATAGGTACTACACTAGTTGGATCCTGAATTATTTTAGGTTTACACTAGTTCCTGAATATTTTTTGGTAAGTATTACATTATACTAACATTTTCCTTCCCATTTTAACAGATTTAGGACTGTCTATGATCTATTTAGACCACAGGACCACATTTTTTAAAAATCCTTTAATTTACATAATAATATAAAGTATTATAAAGTAATAAAAGTATTAAAAATAAAATATTAATAATATTAAGTAATAAAAATATTATACAATAATATTAATATAATTTTAATATTTTTATTATTTTTACCAACACAATTCTGATAATTTATATTTTAATGGAAAATAAACTATAAAAAACATTTTTAACCGTACCTATGGTATAAATAGATCATAGACAGCCCTAAGTCTGTTATAATTGGAAGGAAAATGTTAGTATAATGCAGTACTTACAAAAAAAAAACATTCAGGACCCAACTAGTGTAGTACCTATAAAAATCCAGGACCCAACTCGTCCACTACCTGCGATTATCCCCTAATACTCGGAACCCAACTCTGACGTTCCGGATCGAGACGGTTGCCGTTGGTTGTGCGTCACGAGAGCGTTTACCGGGAACAGCATCGACGCGTAAACAACATCGTAACGCGGAATAAATCGTTATAAAAGAACCGATCGACGCGGAATCGCGTCGATCGCGGACGAACGACGTCCGACAGGATCGATAACGTCGATTATCGGGATCGATAATGATCTGAACGCCAACGGTAGTAAAAACGGCGTACACGGCGCACAGCGCGGCGCATCGCGTGTACGTGTGCGCGCGCCCGGCGCACGTGCGTGCCCGGTGCAGCGCGGCAGTGTGTTTCGTGTGTCGGGCGCGGTGTACGGATCTACGTACGCGGCGAATCGCGGAGCGGCGTGCGAGCTGAGATTCCACTACGGTTCCGGCCGTTCGGCCGCGCGCCCACGTCATCCGCTGTTCGACGCGGTTCACACAACGAACAGCTCCGTACGCGGACGGCAGACGCGTCGCTGATCCGCAGCAGCAGCAGATCCATGCGGGGGGCCTAGCGAGCGATACGCCGTCTGCAGCGCACCGTCGCAAGAAGCACGCGGTCGTGTTGCGGGTCGCTTACGCCAGTTCGCGGACTCGCAAATGGTATGCGGTACAGCGCTTCCGGACCGGAACGACGAGCAGCCCGATGAATCGTCGTACATGCTCCGCGACAAAAGTGCGTACACGAACACACATTCTTAGCGCGATAAACGAACAATCTAATACCGCGACTGGTACGCGTGCGTCGGTACGGCAACACTTACACCGGCCGGTGCCACGAAGCCAACGAACGAAAACGTAATGTCGACGTTGTACGGTCTGTATTCCGCCGTTTGAACTCTGAATCAGGAAAACGGTTTTTTAACAATATCACAAGCGTGAATCGAATACATCCCGTGTTGCGTGCGCGCGTGCGCGCGTGCGACTGCTGTGCAACGTGCGCAATACCTTCTATCGTTCCCGAGACGAGCACGCGCGCGCGGATTGTAATAATCAGTTTCGTAACTTTTTAACGTTTCAACTTCTTTGTTTCGTGCAATCTTTCTTCTTCGGATTCCTCGGCGGTTGGACTCGTTCTTACGGCACGTTCTACTGTATTTCGGCGGTTTGAATAGAACGAAAACGAATATCAAAAATACCCAACATACAAGTCAAATGAATAAGTGATACAATTACTTATAACAATACATGGCACATAACAATACATGGCTATAAGGAATTAATAGCAAATATTAAAATTAATCGTGGCATTAATTAACAAACAAAAAATAACTTATTTAATTAATTGTGATATTATGATGAGCTATCAAAGACATAAATATTTCTAAGCTACAGAATTTCCTCTAAACCATAACTCGTTTAAAAATAATCGATATACAAATGTATATTCGATACTGAATTCTTTCATATGTTGTTCTGTAGCGTAAACATAAAAATAACGTTCTTACAAAAAGTCATCGGCCACAGTCATGTCTTGTCTGTATATTATTGTATATTATTTTTGTTATTTTATTAAAGAATGTATAACTATAAGTTGAGATACTCCGTCCCCCTGCGTCCCCCTCAAGACAAATACTGCAAATAATGTCTTGAGTGGGACGCAGGGGGACGGAGTATCCCAACTAATTTTCAGAAATTTTAGCGCCCCCCTACTATTATTACGCTACAATTATAACGTTTAACAAGTTTAGAGGACGCTATTTTTTTTTTAAGTAAATAGAGTTCCCTCTCATTAATTTTGACAAGTTGAGCACTGATTATTTGAGTATAAAATATATTTTCACTATTTAGTCTTAAATTACATTTTTGATTATTACTAATATTTCTATAACAGTTAAAATTAGTACGAAAAAAAAACAAATATTTGAATGTCAAGATGGTTGGTAGTATTAAAAAAATTTCAACGATAAAAAATAGTACTGTAAATAATTAACAATTAATTTAAGCATTAGTATGTAAAAAATTAAAACCAACATAAATTCGTATTGTAATAATATTTATAAGTATTATTACTCATAGTATTATCAGAGAATTACGTATTTCGAAATGCTAATATTTTATTTAATCGATCAAAATAATAAAATGTCTTATATAATGTTAGAGATAAACTTTTTGATTATAAGGTGACTAATCTGAGTTGGTTAGTTATACAGCTTATATATTTCTTAGTTAATAGTATCAATCAATGTTTCTTACTTCTTTGTCTAAAAATTATAAAGATTGCTGACTTTCATAATAATAAAAATTTATCCACGGAAAAAAAATTAATTACATGTATTTTACTATAGTATAACCGATATATAATGAGTTGCAGTACTTACAAATTACAAGTAAGATATTTTACTACAGTCGGTACCATCACTAACGACGCCGGTCGTAACGACCCTATGGGGTATAAACGATGTTAATTTCAAAGACACGGCAAAATTCCGTTTATTTATATATACAAAACAACTGGTTTTAACGACACCGGACGTAACAACAATATCGACTAATACGACTTAAAAATCGGGCTGCAACACACATTTTAATCGTATATAACGACTGTATATTATTATTTTCACAAATGATACTCTGTAGACGAAGCATATTAATCAGTAGAAAATATTGTTAATTTTTCATTAGTAAATAATATTGACTTGAATCAAAATTATAATTCATTAAAACTCATACAAAATATGCTATTAAATAATAAATTAAAAGAGTTAAAAATCACTGACTTAATAGTTGTGTAATTTTTAATTTTTTTATTAATTACATTAATTGTATTCGAAAAAGTTATATATGTGAATAATATTTTAAATTCTAAGTTATAATAAAATAATATGTATGCATATTGGTTGTTATGAAATATGTATGTATTTGTAAAATTAAATTTAAATTATAACAATATTCATATTATTATAATTGTGTAGTTTAAAAATTTTTTGTACGAGTAAAATACAAGTGTATAATGTATTAATAAGCAGGGACAGTCTGGGAGAAAAATTCAGGCCTGGAAAATTTATTACCCAGGCCACATATTAATGTTTAGCTAATAGGCCGTTACTATAGTAAGGAGGGGGAGGTAGAAGAGGGCTAAACTTATGTTCTACCTTCCCCTAACAACACTACAAATTTATTTAATCATTATTTATTTATCTAATCTTTTAGTTTTTAGTATATGTATGAGGACATAAATAAAACATAAACCTTCAATAAGTATCAATATTTTTGTGAGACTATTGTCTGTTCATGTTAATTCAATTTCGAAGACCTAGTTACGCCTATCTCTGTGACTATGTATTCTCTTTAAACAATTGAAAAAAAAAGTTAAATTAGCCATAGATTTTTATAAATAAGCAATACCTACTACATGATTGAATTTTTTATAATAAATTATATTTTATAAACAAACCAAATAGAATATACATACATCAATTAAGCTTATATAATTAATTTTATATTTTATATATAAATAATAAGTTAAGACATTTTAAAGACATGTTGAAAGAAGCTTACTTTTTTGTAACAATAAATCAATTATTTGATCATTATCAATATTTATCGAAATTTCTTTTTCAGCTGACATTAACATAAACGTTTCAGTATTTTCATTATTAAGTTTAATTCTTAACCTATTTTTTATTATATATTTTAAAGTAGAAAAAGATCGTTCACAGGCAACTTGGGTAACAGGAAGACACAATAAATACTTATAAGCAACTGTTAAGAGTTGATAGTGTTACTATATAAATTGTATTTTATCAATACATTTAACAACATAGTGTACAATTTTTACAATTATTACACATAACTTGACTTAATTTCTCAGCAACCCCGGCTCCTCATTTGTGTCGACGAAATATACACAATAATAATAATGCTTTTCTGTATCCCAAAATACCCATATTAACCTTTCAGCGGGTGTGCCATTGTAAATAATACAAACATTTTATTTATATTTGTTTATTCAACTTATATTATATTTTTATTTTATCAGCGATCACGGGTATTCCTCTGAAATGTTATTAACTATGTTTTAGACAACTTTTGAGGTGCATAAACTTCTTTAAAAAACTAACTAATTATTTAAAAGAAAAAGTAATACTGCCGTCAGGCCAATGAAAAATCCCAATAAATAGGTCAGGCTATCGGGAACGGGACGTCCCTATTAATAAGAACATAAATCAAATTTGGTTAAAACGACATCTGGCTATAACGTCATATATTTTAAAGTCTCTTGACCGTCGTTATAGGTGATACGGACTGTATTTAAGAAAATAAAAGTTTAATTATTTGCATTTATTTCCATTTATTTTGTTTTGTTTAAAATCTACAATCTACAACTTGAAGAATTATGGGTATCTATTTATTATAAACGCATTTAAGCTAAATAAACTGTAAATTTAGGATCAAAAATCGATTAATCAAATTAAAATATTTAGATAAAGAGAGAAAATAAAATAGATTATCTTGGCGCACTTAATTGATTGTTCACATAATTTAATGTGTACACATGTATAATATTTATGTATGGTTATGGTATATTCAGTGCCGTCCCGATGGCAGGCCAAACGAGGCACTCGCTCAGAGCCTCGTGCCTCCAAGGGCCTCGCGTATATACAATAATATATATATATACAACATACCATGTATAAATATAGATATATGGATTGAGGACCGCTATTCTAGTGTATCTATGGATTTAGATATAATATTGTAGAGTCTCGGAACGGCACTGGGTATATTAATATTATAGTACATAACTAACTATTGATTTGCGTGTGTGTCGCAGAACCTTCGAGTCATGGACATCGTATAGTCGCTCCGGACGGCGACTGGGGCTGGTACGTAGTAAGCGGATGCGCGTTCGCCAATTTTCTGTTGCCCGGCATGCTGATATCTTTCGGATCAGACGTCCTGGACCAGTTCACAGAGATCCACGGGTTCAACTGCCAGTTCGCTAACCGTTGGATACTAACCACGTTCGATCTGATGTTTTACGTAGCGGGTATGTGGAAACGAATCGTAACCGACAAAACTGCGATACGTCATATACAGTATAAAAATATATGTAGCACGTTCGGGAGAATGTGTTGTAAGGGATCACGATCGAAAAAGATCATCCTGACTATGTGCGATTGAGGATAAAACGTAGGTCGTAAAACTTAAGTTTGATCTCCCTCACGACGATGCTGCTACGGTCAAGGGGGAGCGTAGATGACTAAAATAAATTGTTACAATTCATAATTTACCAACGGATCCGTGGAGCGGTTTTATCCTTATTATTTTGTCCCAGCTTGTCGTAAAAAACTTCTCATGCGATCCTCTACGTCATAAAATACATCTGGAGCCTGGCGTACATCGCATATTTATATACGTAGGAATTGATGAATCACCACACGTGTTACCTAACCTTGCAGACATGCTTGCTGAAAATCGTTTTAAAATATTAAAATTATACCGCAATGGTCTTACGTATGCAATTAAAGGTTATTGATTATAGATTTCTGCGGCTTGAACCCGCAGATCACGTGTCTTATACATTTTCTTCAGCCGTTGATTTATAGATAACATTCGAATTGACACTGCCTGGTGCGATTATAACGTCGTTATGTTTGACGTGTAACCAATTTATACTTAATAATATTTATGATTTGTGGCTACCGGAAAATCTAAGCCCACAAACGGAAACGTCAACCCAACGTTTTGACCGTCATGACTATTTGTCTATTTATACATATGTACCTTATAAATTGGCGTAGACCCGGAATAAAACTATTAAATATGTTGTGTAACTGACATCAGCTTAATCTCGCTGACTGAGAAGTAGGCGATCGTGATTTTCGAGTGAATACTTTATCTACGCATAAAAACTTTTTAGTTTACCGTAAAAATAGTTTATAATTTTCCGCTAGCTAAGTACTAATAAGTAATCTCCATTGTATATATTCTCCATAACACTATATTAAAACCCGGGATTCTATTCACCAATTCTTATAATGAAACTTCTATATTACAATAAAACAAATAAAATCGAAAAATATTTGTGTACATGATAATTGGTTTTTCGTAATTTTTCTGTAATTTTATATTAGTGGTTTTATAAGTCTTTGAGAATTTTTTTTAATGACTTTTTAGTAGTCTCAAATTTATATTTCCATCAAGTTTTATTTTCCCATACATTTTTTAGAGTAATGTTAAAGACAAAACCCATAAACAGCTTTTAAACGAGCGTCTGCGGCCTTGATTTTACGATACTACGTTGTTAATCCATTAGTGTGCTTTAATCGAAGAAGAGTACTGTTTTTTTTACGTCACGTATTTTTAAAAATACGCTACGAAACGTTTTATATTTATAGGATTATTTTAAGCTCGTGGAATATAATCCAATGATTATATTTCACGTGATATTTCCAGGTTCACTATCCTGCATACTACGTGAACTACTCTCGTTTAGATCCGTTACGATATTGGGTGGACTTCTAGCGTTCGTCGGTATGATCACGAGTTCGTTAGCCAACTCTGTATTGCATTTATTTGTAAGGTACGCCACTAGGTCTTATTTCTATAATTTATGCACCAAATCGTTCATATCGAATGGAAAAAATGATAACAAAAATGTTATCATTTTTATGCTTTCAGCTACGGGATTATGGTAGGATTTGGCGCAGGTGCATGTTATCCAGCCGGTATACTGTTAGTAAATGAGTACTTCGACAGATACAGAGGACTCGCCAACGGTCTGTCATTGGTCGGCACCACGATCGGTTCCTTCGCACTACCGATCTACCTCAAGTTCCTGACCGTATCGTACGGCTACAGGTACGCGCTCCATACTATTGTACGCAGGCCCGTATTTAAAGGAGGGCTTGGAGGGGCAATTGTCTCTGGCGGCAATATTAAAATTAGGTTTAGGGACGGCAAAGTATTGAAATGATTAAAAATTTAAAATTTATTTATGACTCATTTTAATGAGTAAAATTCAAAAATATAGGATAAAATATAATAATATATAATTAATGTAATAAAAAATAACTATAATAATATAATTACATCAAAATAGTTTTTGAATTTACCTAAGAAATTTTTAACAAAGTTTTTATTCGTTATCAACTCGAATGTCAAAAAAATTCTTTGGGAATATTTATGTTGTAAACATATGATTTGTATTTAGTTCTACGGATCGTTAACTATGAAAGATACATACTAAAAATTGGAAAATATACAGTGATGGTATTGCAATGATATAAGGAGCAAAATGAATAAATTAGAAACAGCATACATGACTGTATTTTGAAGTGATATTTTACATAAATTTAACAAAATTAGTCTTATATTACAATCTGTTGATATTGATAGAAGCCCAGTTAGTTAGTTATTACAATTCGTTAATTGAATATGTTCAAATTTTACGATCAATGTGTAATGATTATGAAAAGTTATTAGCAAAAGCTATGTCAATGATGACATAGTTCCTAATTATGAACACAAAAATAGAAAACGTAAGAAACGTAATGATGAATCGATTGAACCAGATGCAACTTTCAATGGAAGCCAACATTTCAAAATTAATACCATTTACATTATTTGTGATAATTTAATAGAAGAACTAAAAAAAGAAAATTTTCTTATAATGTTATGATATTTAAATAATTATTTTTCTTAAATATTTGTGAACAAAAAACCTCAGAAGATTGTGATGGTGCAAAAAAATTAAGAAAAATATACATGAATGATTTGGATGAAACATTTGAAAACGAGTGTGTACATTTTCAGAGCTTGCTTAAAACCATAAAAAATTCTCCAAAAAATATTATTAATATGTGTAAATTTATTAAGAAAAAAACGTACAAGTTATTTTTCCATATATTTATGTTGCTCTTCGAATGTTTCTATGTACTCTTGCTTCTAACTGTTCAACGGAAAGATCATTTACTACTCTACAAAACATTAAAATATGTTTAAAATCGACCATGTCATCGGAAAGATTGAACTATTTAGCCAGATTAAACATAATAGAGTCATCTATAACCAAAACGATTGATTACGATGATAATATTAAATCATTTGCATCAAAACAGTCTTTTAAAAAAGTTTAAGAAAAGTTATGAAGTTATAAATTAATTGAACATTTTTATTTTTCAAGTTGTTTTGTCATTTTAAAAATTGTTTTAAATAATGTATTGGTTATTACTGAGTTTTATTTTATATTAATGTAACTACAATTGTGTAATATCAATTAAGTAAAATATTTATTTTTTTCTTGGGGGGAGGGGAGGCAGAAAATTTTATGTTACCCCTGGCGGCAATTTTTGTTAAATACGTGCCTGATTGTACGCTAACTCTTCCCCCCGCGACTGTACGTCATACAATTTCAACGCAACAGAGCTCTTGCGAAACTCGGAAATCGATACGCATTAATATCGATCAAAAAAAAAAAATTAAAAAAAAAAGTTTTTTTTTTTTTTTATTGTTTCAGAGGAGGAATTTTGATCGCGTCCGGAATGATATTGAACGTAATAGCGTGCGCGCTGACCTACGTACCGTCGGAAAAATATGTTCGATCCGTCGGAACTACGGCGCCGATGTCGTCGTCGTCGTTGTCCACGTCCGCGGTGTCTATCGAAACGCGTGAGTCGGCCACGTCGGCCGCCAGTGCTGCGAGCGATTACTACGCCCCCGCTGCGGACGCCCAGCCACCACCGTCGTCGCCGAGTCCTACCGCGCCGAGCGTCAACAACTGCGGCGGTGACACGGAACACCGCGGAGTCGCGTCCACCGTCCGACGACTGTTCGGCGGCAAACCGACCGTCGGATTCGCGGCCGTATCCGCCGTCAACACACTTAGCCACCTGGCGTTCGCCACGTTCGTGGCCACCGTCGTGCCGTCGGCGGCGCACACCACCAACGCACTGCGGTTTGCGGTCGCCAACGCGGCCGGTCGCGTTCTGATGCCGGCCGTCTCGGACATGCTGTCGCCTCGTGGCTCGGCGTCTGTTTACCTGTACGCCGTGGCCGTGGCCATCGGTGGAGCCGTGCTGCTGACCACAGCCGCCACGCTCGTCGACCCGCTGCACAGGCCACCGCAATCGTCGTCCTTGTCGTGCCTGCTCGTCGCCGCCGCGTTGGCGTCCGGCGCCGTTGTCGCGCTCGAACCGCTCGTGGTCGTCCGCGTGTTGGGCTCCAAACGGCTGGCCGCCTCGTATTCCACTACACTGTTTGGAAAAGGCGTCACGCAACTGGCCGTCCATCTGCTGTTCACTTCTTCCGACCGCCGTCACCCGCACGGTCATCAAATGATCTCCACGTCCGTTGCGCTCTACGCACTCGGGTCTTGCCTGGTTGCCACGGCCGTAGCGTGGACGGCTGCATTCCTTTACAAAAGTCATTACGCTACCTCTAAAAACAGTTACGGCCGCTACGTGATTACTCTCTGATGTGCTAACTTCCGCGGGTACGTGCTATCTACCGCGATCCGGGGTCTGGCCAAAGTTTTCCCACGAATTCAGCCGAAAACGGTTTGTTGTTGGTTGTTTTTCTCTCGTTTCGGAAATATTTTGATACACCTACCGATGTAAACATTGAAAGAAACACGGTCCATCATAAATACACTTTTTTTTTTTCTATGAACTCGTCGTTTTAATCACAAGTCTAATAGTAGGGAAGCAACAAAAATCTAACTTCTGCAGTATCTTATCGGGAAGTACATATAAATACACTTATAGAAATGTATATCTATAATACTGGCATGTTAACCATATTTTGTATTGATTTATACGAATATAAAACGATCAATTTTATATTTAAGTCATAAATATAAACAAAAATATTTTGTTTTTTTTTCTATGTTTGTAAGTTTAAATAAATAAATATACCTCTATGTAAATTTAATGTATTTGCATTTTCATAAGATAATATTAAGTATAAAATAGGTAAGTATTATATAATTATGTACAGGTGAAACTAAAAATTAAATTAAAAAATGATCATTAAAAATGATTTATTATTATCCACTACTTATTACACCATAGAAACATATATAATAGTTAATACATAAATAGTTTTTTTGGCTACCCACCGATCCCTACTCACTTCAACACAACTGACTCATCATTAAAATAATTAAGTAATTATAGGTCAACGAAAGTAATGCTCGATACATACTTGATACATGTAATTTAATAAAATAATAATAATAAAAGGATGTTACGGAATATCATTTTTTTATTTAATATAATATATTAAATAATTATATATTATTAGGTATATTATAATTTTTAGTTTTCAAAAAAATGTTACGTGCAATAATAAATATAATATTATTTATTCATATTTTCTTCTGATAATTAAACAATATAATAAATATATATATTGGAGTTCATAGTTTAACAAAATAAGTACGTTTATTTTAGAGCAGTGTTTCCCAACTTTTTTTACCCGCGGAACCTTTGCAAGAGCTTGAACGTTTTGTGGAACCCCAATATTTTTTCTATAATATTAATACAGACATATGTTTTGTACACTTAATTGAGTGGATTATCGGACACTTCCGGCACAAAAGTGTCGTTAATATAAAAAAACAAGACGGCTTTAACATTTTATTTTGTTTATTACTATTACAATATTATATTAACATATTAAAGCTTAAAATTTAATATTTGTCTCTCATTACCTCTAAGATAGATTAAATGAGAAGATTGGAATTTTTCTAAATAGCTTTTTTCATAATTGTTTTTAAATCTGGAGTTATTTCTGAAAGTTGGATTCATAAGTCCAGAGCAGCGTTCAGTTGATTTCGAAAATTATCGAAACCTATTCTTATGCTGGGATTACACGTGCATGTTTTTTGTGGCGCCATCATGTACGCCAGTAAACATGTATCGCCAGTAACTGTTTACACAGTATTGCATCAAACTCTCGGCATTTCATTTTGTTGTAAATTTGTACAACTATTGTAGTTCCGTGTTTCGATTATTATTACAAATTTAATATTAATTATACTTACAATTATATTTTAAATTAATTAAAATGTCGGCTGAAAAAGAATTACATTTTCGTCATGCTTGTAAAATAGTATTAAAATGTTTGATTGAAAATATGAAATCGGATTTAGAAAAAAAGAGTAAAAAAAAAAGAAAAGATCTGTCTGGGTAAGGAAGTGGATTGCTAGAAGACAAAATTTTGGAGCATCCGATATGCTTTTAAAAAAACTTGCAGTAGAAGATTATTATTTATTTTTTATAAGCTTAAAATATTTTATAAATAAAATAATAAATTATATTTTTATGACCTTACAATAATATTATTATTTTATTTTTAAAAATAATCGTAGGAAAAAAAAGCTTTCGGGAAAAAAGACGGGAACGCCGAAAAGCTACAAACTACGCACCTCACATCGAGAAATGTGTCAATTCCAGTTCTATGCTCAAATCATAGTTCGAATCAAAATATTGCTAATTAATTTATATTTTCCCAAATTTCTCACGGAACCCTTCACACAAGCTCACGGAACCCTTCACACAAGCTCACGGAACCCTTAGGTTCCGCGGAACACCAGTCGGGAAACACTGTTTTAGAGTACCTATAAATAAGTATAATAATAAAATATATACCTTCTATTTATAGATTTACATCACTAATCAAAATTATAAACATTCATATAATAGCTTTTATTATTTATATGCCTTCTTATTTTTGACATTTTTTGTGTATACAAATGTACAAAATAATTATTACTTGTTGAAATAATTAAAAATAAATTAATCATGTCAATGTTAGTCGTTTAAAACTTTAAATTTGTTTATATATAAGCTGCGATTTTATTGACTTGGTATATACCTGATGAATAATTTTTAATTCGAATCCAGTAGTACTTTACAAATATAATAATATTGCAGGCTAAGCATTCATCTATTTTTTTATACTCGTATAAGCTATTTGTTTATTTACATATTAATTTACGAGTATTAACCATTGAATAATTTTTAATTTTTTATTATTTTATTATATTTTAGTCTTATACCTATACATACAACATTTTGAAGTTACTTAACTATTATTCTAATATGTCAGTAAGTGCATATATTTATAAATTTAAAATGCATTGTACTTCAATTATTAATTATTTTTTAAAGAATATTTTACTGTTGTCTCGTGGACGGTTTAGTAATATCTGTCGTTATGATGCATCGTTATTCATAATTTACTTAAATTGGTGACTAAAAAAATTTAAAGGGATGAGAAGAAAGAAATAATCAAAAACAATAATACCTATAGGTATAAATTTCTTTCAAATAAAAGAGGTAGAGATATAGAACGATAGTGATATTCATAAATCGTAAATAAAATCCATGTTGTATAAAAAAACACATTATTAATTCACATTCCACAAACATTATCAATAAATAAAAAATAATCTAATAATCATTACTATCCCAAAAATATGTTGCAATCATTAGTTGATGTTTTTTAGTTTGCTCGAGAAATCAAAATAAATTATTACAAAATACATTTTCAAATACTTTCCTTTGATGCGTAACAACATTGATATTACTTAAGTGTTGTATCTATTGTTAAAGTAAAAATTGTTAAAATATTCTATGTAAGGTTTGGTATTGACATTCAAAACAAATTCATAATATTATTTATTTAGATGTATTGATAGATAATAATCACAAATATATCGCGTGATATAGTTTTAAACATTGTATGTCTGGACATAACATAACAAAGAATGCATACATAAATTTAGTTAATTTTCAAGACTACACAAGTAAAAGTTAAAAAATGCCAATGCCCTAAGATGGCTAAAGTACCAATAATATAGTTGTGTCAATGAAATCATAAATTATTAACCATAAAAACATCTTTAATATTCTAAATACGAACAATAAATCACAATATTTAAATTAATATTCATTAATCATACAGTCAAATTAACTATATATTTATTTTATGTATATATCAAAATGCATATTAAAAATATATATGTTTATAAATGGCTTTTAAAATGTAAAATTATCAGATTTTATCAATTTTTGTTCCTTAATCTTCAATTAGTTTCATGTTGTATGACTTACCTTACCTAACTACTTTTGTCATATATTTTTTGTTCTTATTAACTACATAATTATACATTACTACAAGGTTCAATAAAGTATACTTGACAGTAGGTATAAAAACATCATAAATCAGATTCATACTTCTCTGAAATAATACCTGTATTACGTAAATATATGTATCTGTTATACAACATAATACTTGAGATGTAATTCTTAGTATGTTATCTCTTTATTAACAAGACTAGATTACATAAATTATCACCTATGAATGTTGTGGTTTTTAAATATTACATATAGCACATATGTAATGTTTACCTTGTAAACCTAGTAATTTGTTGATTTCGCACGAGGTAAGTGACTATTAATCTCTCGTGTTAATTAGTGAACCCTACCCATGTACGTAGGTATTCAAATACTTACAACTTATAAATTTGAGTAAATATAAATTTTATTCATTAAAAACATATCGAATACGAGTTTCTGTATCACACTAATATATAGATTTAATATTAAACAAATGTCTTAGCAACACCAATAAGTCATTGACTTGGTATTTTATCACGACCACTAAAAATTGGTAATGAAAATACCTACAGGTAAACAAATATATCACAAGATAAAGCACTGAGGAATTGTAAATTAAAAAAATGGCACAAGGTATATATTATTTGAATAAATTGTTCATTATACTTATTATTATTAATTGTTCATTAAAAAAATTACTTTTATACTTCAACTATTTCGTTTTATTGTCTAGATAAATGTATGTAAATATATTATACAAAGCAATCATAGTTAATCTTGTCAAATCAATAACAAGTTGTACTTATCGAATTCCTGTAATTTCGGATGAATACTCTTTATTTAAATTCTCAGAAATATAGTTATGCGTAAAAGACATTCATCCTTCGTTATAGTATAATTATGCATTAATCAATTATAATTAATCAATGGTTAAAGATACTTCAATGCTGTTGCCCCGGCGGCTGAATATGAGAGGGCGGCTAATTTTTTTATATTTTCAATATTTAATGATCTAATATTTTTAAAGTGAAACTTCTTTACAAAATAAAAAGTGTATCTCAAAAAAAAATATATATCGCCAATCACGGCGTCACGACACAAACACACACACACAACATACTCGGTAACGGTCGAGTACTGTCGATAGATCCAAAGATTTACAAGCAATCTATCCTTATGTTAACATTACACTTAGAATGTTTATGTGTACACCAGCAACGAATTGTTCTTCAGAAAGATGTTTTTCAATCCGCAGAAATTTGTATTTGGTATAATGAGGCGTTTATTATTGTTTCCCCCTGGTATCAAATTCCTAAATACGGCCCTGATTGTAAGTGAAGAGGTTATTAGAAAGTATATTATATAATAACTTATAACCCTTAATAAACAATGAAAAAAAATACATAACTGTGTCATTTTATACTATTTTATAAATACTATACTACGTAAAACTCCCCTTTTCTCGAATTTATCCAGAAGTAATCCATATCTAAACAGTAATAAACAAATGTTTGATTTAAATTAATTAGGTTAAATTGATATTTTAATTTTCATCAACTATGGTTAATAATACCTTTTTATACAATTAATAATTAGTAAGACATTAACTATAGTAGTGAACATGGTAGCAAAAAATATTTATATTTTATTAATTTAGTTAAAAATAATAAAAATAATTCATCATAATAATAATGATAACAATTAAATTATGACATTTTATACTTATATTAATTATACTCTAAAAAGCCGGTAAGATAATAGTGACGGAAATTTGTCATTTATTCCTTCGGTCCTCGGATTAAATCATGGTAATGGATGTATGAAGTTTTAAATATATGATAATTCATATTAAAACGATTCTGAGTAAAATTTAAGTATAAAAATGTATCGTTATTTTACAATTTTTAGTTAACACTTATGAAAAATATATCCACTTAACAATTTTTGAACTTTATTAACACCGTTAAGTTAGTAGGTATATGAGTAAAATTTTATTACATTTTAAGTACCTTAACAGAATTAGTTTCTCAGGTTGTTCTATGTCAAAAGTTTCATTATAACCAATTTTTTTTTTAATGAACATTTAAAACTGAGAATTGATTTAAAACCAGTACATTCTGTATAAATCGTATAATAATTTACTTAAAGGCTTATAAAATAAAATCTAAATTAACGATTTTTGAAATTTTTTCAGCATCGTTAAGTAAGTATATGAATAAGGTTATATTATTAAATTTTCAAGTCTTAATATTCAAAAATAACAATTTTATTACATGAAAACATTCAAAAAATGAGTTATTTTCAAAGTTCTATATTTAAACCAAAAGTGTTTAACTTATATTGAAAATTTTGTCAAATATGAAAAGAAATGTCTTTGATAGTCTTTAATAAAAGTTTCAAGTTTCTAGTCACTATAACGCATATATCTACATGGGTCCAAAATGTAATTGTTACTGATATATTCTTATATTTATTATAATAATAGCATGATTATCGGTACAGAACGTATACTACCCTCCATCATTCCCACAACACGTCGTTCCGTTATCGCCTCCGTCGTTGTTCATGTCCAGAACGGCATCTATATCCGTTATCGATAATATTGTAAGCCGATCAGTTAATAATTATGCATTAATAAGACCCCTTATCGGTATATTACTACAGTAAATCTCTCACATTGACGGATTGTCGTCGTGTCCACATCTCCACAAACACATTATTATTATTACATTGGCACTTCAAAATATGGAATAACACAATTCGCTGTACCCGCAGCGAGACGCCCGTCAGCAAACGATCAGGAGTGAGTGAATGTTAAGTATATAAAATTATTATTATTAAAAATCTTATATCTGGCCAGTACAAAAATGAAATGATTATGAGTAGCATTGAGAAAATGCTGTCATGTCCATAGAATTTTTTTTAAATTGATCTAGTTTTTTATTCATCTTTATTTATTCGGAGTTTTACGTCCACCTTAGCTTTCTCTGCACCAAATTAAAATCTCTTTTTTTATAACTATAATTTATCATTTAAAATAATACATTTTTATGTATCGCAATAACCAATGTTTTATTTTATAAATTTTCTTTTTAATTCAACTATTCTGATTATATTTATAAGTAACAAAAATCCAGATATTCCGTCTTCTGTCAGTCACGATACCAGATTGGCGACCTTAAGTATATGGTAAATGTCAACATGACATTATCCATGGGATACCAGGATCGAGACGTAGCACCACATTACTTTTGGAGTTATGACTAAATAACTAAAATTTGAAAAACGAAAGTCCCGTTTACAGCGCATTTTTACCGTTTTTCCTCACACATGGAAAAATTACCTTTCTAAAGTACATAATTATAAAACTATAAGATCTATCGCTTTACTCAGAACCTAAAATGTTCTCAATTGCCAATACATTTAAACAATTGTTGTTTCTTGTATAGTAATACATTTTATATGGTAAAATAAAGGTTCAAATTAAATGTAGATGTAAGATTTGAATTGAGATTTTTTTTTTTTTAGACAATCATGATTATCTATTTTATATTCTAAGTAAATACCTAATTGATTTAAGTTTTGTTTTTAATATTTAAAATCTTAAATCATGCTTGTGGGTATTAAATCAATACTAAATCTATTATTTGGACATTAGTACTTCTACTAATAATAGTAATTAATATGTAATACACTTATTTCATTTTTATGTATTTTGCTAAATGCTAAATCTGTTACTGAAATTAGATAAAGAACAAATAAATATACAGATACAGTAGTAAATAAAATTAAAACATATTATATATTCAGTTCTTTCTTTTGTAAATACATCTTTAAAAACAATATCAATAAACACATTATTAAATTACAAAAAAAAAAAAAAAACCATGACATTAATAGTATTTAATACAATTACCATGAAAAATTATATTTTTATCTTAATAACTAGATTTAATGAGTGAATATGTATAAACAAAGATTCAGAAACATGAATACACTTTTTTTTAATTAATACACAAACAAAAGTTAAACAACTAATTCGAACACTTTTTTTTTCTTCAATTGCAGTATTTACAAATAAATATAATGTTTTTTATGAATAAAATTTTAATAAGCAAATGCCATAATTATAACATTTATTAGATAGATGAATGAAGTCTTAAGTCTTAATAAGTATAAACAGTATAGATAAAACATTCATTAAAACCAATTTAATAATCAATTTTATCTATACATTTAAACAGGAATTCACTATTATAACTTATTTAATAAATGGAAATGCATGGCACGTTTTACTTTTAAAATAAAAATAAGAAAAACTAGGAACTAACCATTCCTGTTTAATAAAAGTGTCTTACCGAGAAATAAAAATAAATGTAAATTATCTTAATTTAAAACTGCCATAGTTAATTGTAAAAATTTATTAATATTAAAAATAATATTTAGTTTTGATATTTTGATTATTTTGTTAAATATAACTCATTTAAAATTCAACTTAGACAAAATTATTAGATTAAATAAAAAATAATAAATATTTAAATTAAAGATTTTGAACATTTAATTAGTTTTTTATTAAGTCTTAATTTAGTTACCTTTGAACTTAAGGTCTCCAAGAAGTAAACATCAGTTTATCATTCAATTCAGCTAAAATTAAAGCACAAACTTTAGCTTTATCATTTTTCATGATATTGTGGTATATTTTGTCTTCTGGATCTTGAACAACTTTAGTTTTATAATTTTGTTTTTGAGAAGCCACTCCTTTTTTTGGTTGTGTTATCTGTACATCTTGGCGGCCTTGAAAATTAACTTTTGGTTTTGTAGTTGGTTTTTCAGTCCGTTTCTGTAATAATATTTAAACCCAAAATATTATTATTGACAATTATATTTTTAAAATAAATAGATTTAGTTTCTACTATTACAGTATGTTATTTTAATACAAAAAACATATAAATAATATTTTAAGTTATAAAATATATCTGTTCAATAATTGAACGTTCAAAATAATCATTGACACCAATCATTTACATAAGTATGAATTTTACGAATTTATTCCTATACAATTACTAAGATTTATTAATATAGGTATTATCGAATAAAAAATAAAATATTGATAATCAATTGATGTATAATTTTATAATATTATACTGAAATACAACTCTGTGATTATAGCAATAACAAATTCATTTTTTTGTATTTTCATTGCAGATTAATGCTATTAAAAATAATGTGATTAAAGATTAACAAATGAAACAAATATTGGCTCAAAGAACATAATATGAATGTACTTAAATATATTTACCCGAGTTTTACGTATGAAAGCAGAGGCATCGTAATAGTTGGGCTTTTCACGGCGGACCCGTTCCGTTCTACGACGACCATCTGAACGTGTAGCGGCACCAGTTGTAGAATCTTTGAGTTGTTCGGCTGCAGACACGGCCGTTGTCGCTGTAGTCACCTTGGCCACAGGTTTGGGAGTTATGTCTTTTTTCGAAAGGTAAAACGAATGCTTGCATTTTGTACAAGTCTTTACGGCCACTGGGAACTAGAATATAAAACACGATTAACATGAAAAATATTAATTAATTATAATACATTAATTGAATCGCGACGTGACGTGTTGTTCGAAAACCACTGCAGTCGAGAAAAATGTCAACTGCTCATGATCATTGATTAAGAGTTAATATTATTATGCTACGTTACCTGCAAGCCACAGCCAGGACAAATTTTTTTCACCGAAACTTTTTTGTTCCTTAACATGTATCGATCGGTATGCACGAATTGAACGGTGGAAAACGACCCGGTCGCTCCGGTGTTGAAAAACTTTACTGAACGAGTGCCGAGTGGGTCAATGACGGCGATCGTGCATAACCACCACGTACTAAGACGAGTGTGCGGGAAACGAAGGAGAGTGAAAAATCACATAGAACGGTAAACAACAATAATAAAAACACATTACTGGAGTAGATATAAAAAACATTAATTTATTGGCATTTGAAATAGGGGGAAAAAGAACACCACACAGCCCGAGCACGATAGCTAGAGACCTCTGGTGGTAATGGATTGCAAATTCGTTTTATTGGTAACACTTATGCGGCGGCGAATGGTGCTTTTTCGCTTTTTGTCGGTGGTCCGTATAATATCAAAGTATCAATTATTGAGATTTCAAACTTTGAAATTTCAGGTAGGAACTTGTACTACTGTATTTATTGCGATATATGAAAACGCGATCATGACAATCTAGTTGTATTATCAATAGCCAGTGTTTACTGTTTATTAAGTAGGTACTCGTAGATTAATAATAACTACTTGGTAAGTTCCAACTTTTCGAGCAACGAAGGACAATAAATATCGATGTCCTACTCCTTAAAATCTAGGATGATAGTCGGGTAACGACTGTTAACAAGTTAATCTTATTTCCCCTTTTTTAAAATGGGCGTGCAACGGTTATTATATTTTTAAAAACTAATAAGAGGTTTAATATCATATACCGTTTCCAAATGGAAAAGTACTATATGTAGGCACTGAGTAGCATTAAAAGTTGGGTTAGATTATACAAATTAGTAAAAATTAATTATTGGTGAATTACAGAAATTATTCGATTATAAGCGGTTATAAGATATGGCGAAGTAATTTTAAAATGGTATAAGTTCTATGATCATGAATAATATAGATATCTAATATTACAAAACAATAAATGCTGATATCAAATATAAATAGTCACATCTATGATTACAATAAAAAATGAATTTTAATTATTATACGATTGATGTTGGAAACATATTAAACAATAAACAAGAACAATTACAAGAAACTAAACTAAAAACTTATTACTTTTCATGTTATCCAATTCCCATTATCAACATTTAATTTGGCGGTCAGATAACTCGTATACAGCATGTGTATTACGCATTTTTGAAGACGATTGTAGATACCTTTTTTTTAAACATAGTTTTATAATTAATTTTTGAAGTATAGCACTTTCACAATTCACTAATGTTTTATAGATTATATGCATGTGAGTATCTACATAGAAAATGGAAAGCTAGTTTATTCATATTTGTATTTCGTAAATTTGTTTATTATAAACTGATAATATTATGCTAACTTATTGCGTAATTCAGTCAATGTTGAAAACGATTTTTCTTAAAGCTATTTATATACATTCGAATTAAGATAGTATGTTAATTCGTAATTTTTTTTTTATATTTTAGTGTCTTTATTTATAAAACAACATTTCATTAGATGTTGGTATTAATACAAAGTTGGTGGATGATTATAAATTATTCTTTGTATTTGGAAGCCAGAACTTAGGATGAAAAATATGATGGAGAATATAATAGGAAAGAGTTAATTTCAAATTAATTTATTCTTATATTTAAAAATTTAATATTATTCTCATAAAATTAGAACCAAATACTAATGTTGTGTAGTTTTACCATGACTAATTTGTATTTTATTTGTATATTGTATGTATACAGGAAAAACTAAATTAAAAATTAAAATAAACAGATTTTACAGCAACATGATTTTATTAGACATGAACTTTTTATAGTATTATTTAGAGTACAATTATTTTATAAAATAAAGAAATATATTACATATTTATACTTACAATTTTGTTTGTTTTATAGGATGAATATTATAAACAATTCAAATGTAAACAATTATTCATTAGTAACATCTAAAATTGATGTTGACTTGGCATTTGATTTCAACTCCATAAATAATGATGTACAACAATGTTTGGATTATCTTACTACCTGGTACTGTAAAATCGGCTGTATTCAATTATTTGACAATGGTAAAATTAGAGACTTAAGTACAATATTATCTCATGACTTAATTAATAGATTGATTGCAAAGCTACCACAAGTTGATCATACAAATTATAAACTTCAAATAAACATGGAAAATAAATTTAATGAAGAACTTAGTTTGTTATATAATTTTAATATAAAAAAGTTTCTAATCGATCTTAAACTACCAAATGATTATGCTAACTTAGCTCGAGTGGTATGCAAATATTTAAAAAAACCAATATTGTTTTATTTTAACATACCTGTAACAGAAAATTCTTGGGACTTGTGGAATACTTTTAGAAACATGACCGGTTATAGTCAACAACTTGGTATAGTATTGTGCCTCACAAAGTATGTTCCGACTTGTAATGAAATGAGTAGATGGATTGGTGAACCAGTGCGTGCTTTATCAATTTGTACAGATTTTTTTATTTCAAATCAAAAAGGGTATCCAGTGCTCGGTAAACAATATGAAGATATTTTGAAAATTGCAATACAACAAAAATGGATTATAATTTTATCAGGTGAACCATTGCCTAACATGTTAGATTATTTTTATTACATAATGTTTATTACCAAGAACATAATCATTCCATCCCCAATTTTAGAGTGTGATGATCTCTTACAGTTACCCTTGCAACCACTTAGGGATAACCTTATGTCTTGTGTTTACCATGTTTTTGAACAAGATCCAGTTAAATACACACAATACCAAAAGGCAATACATATGGCAATAATTGATAAGAAAGTTAAAAAAATAGTTATCTCTGTTATTGGTGCTGGTCGAGGTCCTTTAGTTAAAGCTAGTTTAAGAGCTGCAGATTTAGCAGCTGTAGATGTTAAAGTGTATGCAGTTGAAAAAAACCAAAATGCTATACCTACACTTTTACATTATCAAAAAAACTTATGGGGAAACTCTGTTGAAGTAGTTTTCAGTGATGGTCGTGAGTGGGACTCCCCTGAGAAATGTGATATAATGGTTTCTGAATTACTAGGATCATTTGGAGACAATGAATTATCGCCAGAATGTTTAGATGGTGCTCAAAAATGTTTAAAAGATGATGGTATAAGTATACCTTGTGAATATTCATCCTATTTAAGACCTTTAATGTCCCATAAGCTGTTTAGTCAAACTATAAACAACAATAATATCATGGACGATTCATGTATTTCAAATTCAAAAAATGCAGTATTTGAACAATCTTATATTGTATTACAGCCCAACAGCTACAAACCCACTAAAACCAAAAAATTATTTACATTTAACCATCCTAAAAGAAATATAGATAGCAATTCACGGTATAAATGTCTAAAGTATGAAATAAATTCTAATATGCAATTACATGGTTTTAGTGGCTATTTTGATGCAATATTATATAAAGACATTACAATAAGTATAGAACCGTCAACTTACAGTGTTGGTATGTTCAGTTGGTTTCCAGTTTATTTTCCAATTAAAGATACCATGCTTGTTCAATCAGGTAATATTATAAGTGTTCATTTTTGGAGGTGTTGTGATGAATACAAAGTTTGGTATGAATGGTGCGTTACTTCACCAAAACAAACACCAATTTATAATTGCCTAGGAAAATCAAATTCTATTAAACTTTGATGTTTTAATAAATTAATTAAATGGTGTTTCCTATGTATGATAAGTTCTATTATATATTATTGTATATTTTTAGTACTTTTTTTATGATGTTAAAATACTTAAATTTATCTTCAATTTTATTTTTAAATACATTTTTATACAAATTGAAACTAATTAAATACAAAGGTATAATGTATTATTTGAGTTTTTCTGAGTGAATAATTACTTAAACAGATGTTCAGATAACAACAAATAATATATTTTATTGTATATTCATAACAGAAATTCAAATACAATTTTGTGAAATATATAAAACAGATAATATATGTATATTTTTCATGTTAAATGTTTAACCATTAAGTAATTTTAAGCAAGGCTTTGCACTTATATAGTATAATTTATATCAATTTTATATTTAGTCTTAATTCTAGTTTTATTATTTACTTAGCTAATTTCTAAAAAATGATTTTGTAATAAATAAATAATTAATGTATTTGTATCAAAACAATTTGAGAGAATAAAATGAGTTTGTCATACAATTTATATATGAGTAAAAAATAACATTTTCATACTGAAAAAAATGTAGGATAGTAGAAATAATGAAAATATTAAAAAAAAAAAAAAAGGAGAAGTAGAGAAGTAATATCTAATAACTGAAGTGAGGGAAAGGAAAAAAAAATTGTAAATAACAAAAAGTATCATCCAAAGATTGATATGGCAGGCTGGTGATGGTCCTCGGTGTGTTGCCAGTCAATAGAAATAACTACTTGATTAGTTATTACTGTATTAAGAACAGAGTTGGTGTATATTAATTTTATAATCATAATAAGAAAAAACACAAGAGTTTTATGAGCACTCTTTGTACAAGATATGTTATTCAAAAGCGATTATCAAAAGTAAAATAGCGATTTCTGATTCAATTTTACCTCTAACATGGCCGCTTCGAGTAGCCCATCACTTTCACTCGATTTCTGCAGGTACAAAATAACGTTCGTGGAATTCTGCACATCGAATCCCCTTAATAATCCTATACTCTGGGTCCTGTAGATGGTTTTGAGCACAATGTAGTGGGCAATTTTACGAGTTATTCTAAGAAAACCGGCTAATCTTCTCTTTTGGCGACTGCAAATGTCTACGTTGAACCGATCCCACTGCGGTAAAATGACGACCATATTCGCCTTGACTCTGGACAACACTTAAAGCTCACGTGCCACGACCATTATTCATATTGATAGAGACTTCTGGTCCATATCTCTAGCTATATGGGCCAGCAGCTAAAGTTTCTAGCACATAGTAAGAATAGCCTTGAGTTTATATTGTAGGCTTATTTTGTACCCTTTTTATTACATTCATTAATTCGATTTTTGTAGAAAGTCTACGATGTTCCGGACTTTGTCTAAAATCTTCCAGTAGTGAGAACATAAATAATCTATTTGAGTCAAATTCTCGGTTTCTTTCACGATCATTCCCTTACTGAGATACTATTTTTTAATACTTTAATTAAACTGCCTTCGTTACCTTCAACAATGTCTGTTTCATTAATATTAGTTTCAGTTACATTGTTTACCACTGTGCCCTTAAGAAACTATAGTTGTGGAAAATAAATAAAAGAGTTTTTACGTGAAGTTACAGATCCAATTTTAGAACCTGTTATGCGTTTTAATTCCATGCAAAACTTGTTCTGATGTTCTACCACTTTTACTGTGGGGGTTTACCTGAAAATTAAAAATTTATTTGAGATATCTGTCTATAGGATATATTATAAGAGAATTAAATCATAATTTTCGGATTGATTATTCTACTGCCCGTGATATATCATACATAAAACATGTTTAGCTATTCAGAAGAATGTGAAACAGACAGCGTTTCCAGAATTAAATAAAGAAATATGGATTGAGATAGCTAACGGTTTTAATGAAAAATGCAAACTATCCTAATTGTATTGATGCCATAGACAGCGAGCACATAAGAGTAAGAAAACCAAGTGGTTCAGGCTCTCTTTATTATAAATAGGCTTAGGAACTTCTAAAATTTGCATACTTTTTTTTAATTACTGTTAAATGTAGCAGAGTGCGAAATAAATTCGTTTCTCGGTGCCATGATATTGAATCTAAAATTTGAATCTAAAAAAATCTAAATCATTAATATGTGCATATTTTTGCATGTGTGATAGATTTTGCAGGACAGTTCATATTTTACAATTTTTATGCTTATTTTGAATATTTTGACAAATTTTTCAAATTAAAAATTATAGATACATATAACTATTTAAACTATGTATATATACATATTTCAAAAGATCGAAAAAAAAATGTACTAAGAGGACTTGATATTTCCAGTAATATGCTATCTACAAACTACCTCTCATATCTCGTTATAATTTTTGTGTAAGTATGAATAATACTATAAGCCCGTATCGATCGTATAACCCGCTGAATATCGACCGAATGTCGATAAAGATAATAGTCGATATGGAATAATAGATTATTTATTTAGTTCAGTCGATAATTATCCGTCGTTGTTTTTGCGTCTCGCGACCACACAACGTCGAATCATACGAAAAACGACGTACGGGTATATTTTGTAACATTGTGTAATGCCGAAAGTACAATAGTCTACGAGTAGCTGACTACAAAGTTTTGTTACGGAGTTTAAAGATACATACATTTACATCTGATGGACACGTTTTATTTTATGTACTATGTGGTCATTTTTTTTTTTTTTTTTTTAATGCATATAAACGCACAAGGCCGTTTCTGGAAATTTTTTTCGGGAGGGGTCCAAAACATGTGTATTGTAATTTTATTGAATTTAGATTTTAACTTTTGATATTTGGTTAAAAATAAGACAGAAAAAGATTTAATCTTCTTTTATTAAAATTAATATCATATTTGTATATGATATTATGGTATAAAATTAAAAGCAGTCAATGATTAATTGGAGCTTAAGTCATTTTTGACAGAAAATATTTATATTGGTATTAAAAATAAATAAGTATTATAAACATTCGTAAAATATTGAAGACATTTTGGGGGAGAAGGGGTCCAGACACCCTGGACCCCTCCCCCAGATACGGCATTGTAAATGCATATTATAATGCATATTTTAATGATTTCAGAAGCATATTTGCATGCATATATGTGTATTTTTTAGAGCTATAAGTCCCTAAGCCTAATTATAAATATAAAAATTATTTCTCGAATGTTGTACTTCCTGTATGTGATGCAGATTACAAGTTCACTTATATAGATATTGGAGCATTTGGAAAATGTAGCGATTCATCAACTTTTAAAACTGCGAATACCCGAGAAATGTCTCATACAAACAACGAATTACCGATGCCATATGTAATTGTATGCGAGATATTTGGTTTATCCGACAATTTGATGCATCTTTATAGAGGAAGAAGTTTAATAAGAAACAAAAGAATTTTTAACTAAGTATTGACTGTCTCGTACAAGGCGTTTTATTGAATGTGAGTTTGGAATTCTGGAAAATAATTGGAGAATTTTTCACCGCCCAATGAATGTTCGAAAATGATTTGCAATCATTTTAGTAAAAACATGCTGTTTGTTTTATAATTACATAGGTACGACAAAGAGATGGATATAGATTTCAAGACATTGTACGTCTCTCCAGAAATAGAAACACTACCTGTTCTACTTGCGGCATTAGAACATGGAGCTACCAAAATGATTACTTACACAAAATGAATTGTTAGGTATGTGCAAGGCCGGATTAAGGGAAGGTCTAGTCGGGGCAGTAGCCCCGGGGCCTTTTCGAGTACCCAAGTGAAAGGGGGCAAAAAAATTTAAGTCGATACACATTTTTGATCATACTAAAACTAGTAGTTTTATAGACTTAAATTGTATATACCTATTAATTTTATAATACCATTGACGATTTGTGAAATAGTTAAAAAAATGTATCATTCTGCAAGCGTAGCAAGCAGCTTTGTAAACCATATTTTGTCGTCAAAAGAACCCATATAATATTTCAGCCCCGGGGCCTAATAGGTGCTTAATCCGACCTTGGGTGTGTGTATACAAAAACAAAAATATATATGTATATTAATCAATATTAACGCCGTAGCATAAATAAATAAAGTATATGAAAAATTATACCTAGGGGTGCCCTAGAAAAGACTTATCAGTAACAAAATATAATAATATTTAAAAAATAATACCCTTGAATGATAAAAACAAATTATAAATAATTAAAAACTATACAGAAATGTAAAAATATAAACAACAAAAATAGTTATTCTAAACGATAGAATTGTTATATAATTGAACTAGGTTCAACTTATGTAAATACTATTTTGTTTAATAAGATTTTTTTAACAATAGGTATTATTTAAATTAAAAATTAATTTTAATTTTATATATAATAATATAATATACCTATATTGTTTCATGTTATTTTAGTAATATAAATATTAAACTATACTAAAAGTAATTTATGTGTATTTAAAATTATACATTTACTTAGAGTACTTAACATAATAAAGTATGGAAATTCATAAAAAAATATTTATATAATATTAAAACTAAAGTTGATCAATCTCACTCTAATCTAAATCAATTATTTTTTCATTTAGATAATAATATGAAATACCTAATAAAATATATTATACACTTTATTATTATATCTAAATATTATATTATGGTATCTCGCATAATATTTTGTTTACTTGTTTCAAACTGCTGTACCTATATACATCTTATTTACTAAATTCTATGCATAATTAATATTTTAACGTAGCTACTAGTATGAGTTTACATTTGAATTTAAAAAATATATATTTATTATATATGCTATATTTATATTGTATAAAAATAATAATTATCTATATGTTAATTACTGCATGATTTAAATTATATAATGTAAGTTTCCATGATTATAAAAAATAAATAAATTTGGTTTAATTAATGTGTGTAATTAGTCATAAAGTAATAAAAATAATTTTTAAGTTGTTTACCTATGAAATATTTATAAATATATATAATATATAATATTTATAAAAAATATTAATAATATGCAGGCCCGTATTTAAAAGGGGTATGGGTAGGCACAGGCCTGGGGGCGTCAAGTCTCAGGTGAGGCAAAATATTTTAGCAAAATTAATTTTAAAAATTATGTACCTAATGAAAAAAAAATAAAACAATGAAAAAAAAAATAGTATGTTATATTGTTATAATTTGTTTAATTTGTTAGTTGAAATAAGTATTAAATGATTTCCATTAATAAGTTATATTTTAATATTAAAGAATCTCGATTATGGACGAAATAATAAGTGGTATATTATTATTTATTTTGGGAGGGGGGAATAAATTATATGCCCGGGGGCACCAACATTTTAAATACGAGTCTGATAATATGTATTATACTCAGTGGTTAAAGTGGGGGGACGGAGGGGGACGGAGTCCCCCTTCTTATTTAAGGTAAGAATATGCGTCCTCTTTAATTTAAGTCACCAAAAGTCCGGATGGACTCTTAATGGCATTGGTCACTAAAATACAATATTGAATATACAATATTTATTATAATATTACAATATTACCTGAAATTTATTTTTTTGATTAATTTGAACTAGTGGAAGAAAGAAATAATATGCAGTTGTAATATATAAAGTATTTATATTTATTTATATTTCTATATTACAGTACTAATGTATTTCGATTTATTTTTACTGAGCAGGCATATGTATAGAATTATTTTTCTTTGGGAGAAATTTGTTTTTACACCCTATAAAAATACATTTTTTAAGAACATAAATGTGTAACAGTGGAGGCTTAGACCTCATGGGTTTCCTAAAAAAAGTTGGTAAGATTTAGAATTAGGTAGGGGAACACACCTCAATTTTTGATCCATACAGTCCCCCCACATCATTTTTCCCCCTTTTAACCACTGATTACATTTGTAAAAATACTAATTTGTTTAAACTAGCAAAGTGCGTAATTATATAATTTAATTATATTGTATACCTACAATTTAATATTAAACATATAACTTAATTAATTTCTTTGCTTTTATATGATATGAATCTTCATAGCACTAAGCTAATATAAAAATATTGTCAATTCTAAATTATATGTATTTATATTGTCAAGTGTGTACACAAAAAAATATTTTGGGAAGGGTTTTAAGTTGTACATTTTTATAATAATATAATCTACATACCAAATTTACTATATAAAAATATATTTAATCATTTTCCTGAATTTCGGGAAGGGTTTGAACCCCTAAAACCCTCCGTTATGTACGCGCCTGTATATTGTATATTTTATATAAACTTCATTATATTATTATATATTTATATACCTACTTACATTGTTTTACCTATATAATTTATACTTATGTTTAATACAATTTGTAGTATATACAAAATAAGAAAATATACTAAATGTATTAATTTATTTCTATAATTCTTATAACTACATATCCGTGCATATTTTAATTATATAAACGTAAACGTGACTAGATAGTGTGATATAAATGGAGAAATATAAAATTCGTTGTTTAACGTTTAAAAAATTGATGTTTAAATATTGTACTATTGTCTGGTGACATTTGTTTTATTCTGTTGTAAAACGTGTAATGAAACAATTTTAATAGATAAAGTGAAAAACCGCTGACCTTTATTCAAGATAAATAATGATTTCTTGATCATATCAATCATACAGGCTGATTTAATATTATCATCACAATAAAATAATCTAATTAATTTATATTATATGAGTTGTAAAATATTAATTTTCCTGCGCAATATTGTACAAATGACAAACTTTTCCGAAAATAAAAACTATCTTAACTGTTGAAAATAGGTTTTTAATTACTTGGTTCACGTTATAATACTATCACTCTGTATATAAAGTGTCTAGTGGTTATAATGTTGTAAACAAGTGTAGAATATTATAACAATTTTATCCGTAGTTGTGTATTTGTTCAACGAATTCCGTGCTATATAATAGAAAGTTATCGTAGGTTTAACAATCAGTTGGATTATATTTTTGTCTGTATGGTCAGTGTCGTTAAGTACTTCTGACTGAAATGGAACGTAAGATTTCGCTATTAGTCGTCTTTTCCATAGCCATTGTGACGGCGTTTAGCGACCGACTGCAATGCAAAGATCCTAAAGGACAACCGGTTGACTGGTAAGTAATATAATAAACAGCATAATTGGTCGAGCAAGGAATCCTATTATTACACCCAATATCATTGTATCATCTTGAAGGAGTTTATCTATGGGTATTTTTTTTATTTATTTTGTTTTCTGTAACCGTTTTTAATCGATAATTTGGATGTGGTTACTTCTTAGTTCTCGGTATAAAAACATATTTTTGTATTTGAAAGGCTACGGGGAAAAACGATAATAATCAAAAAAAGAGAAAAATCTTATAGTTATATCATCTTGCCATTTGTTTTAAAAAGTAAATTTAATTTTTTTTTTATTCATTTCGCTAAAAATTAGTTGTATTACCATAGTAAATATTTTTGAATTATTTCGTTTTTTATCTGTTAATTTTTTAAATCCTGAAACTTTAAAACTGCAATACTTAACAGTTTAGGAGTATTGACTATTATGGTTTTTCTCCGTAACATTTCATCTGTATATAGCTGTATATGGCGAAACTTTTTTGGGTCAAGTGCCAAATTTTTTTAATCAAGGTTTTGAAAATCGTTCACCTGCCCAAAGAAAATTATATTTTCTAAAGATAAAAATAAAATTTCAGATTTATTACATAATTTTTATTAAATATATATTTTTGTAATTTTATATGAATGATGTTTTATTAAATATCTTTAATATGGTGTTATATATTTAACCATTTTGTGCTCTTTCTTAACGGATAAAGTTTTAATGTCAGGAGTGTACTTTGACATTTTTAGTGAAACACAAAGAACAATTATTTCATTGGTCAAAGCAATTTCTTTCTTTGGGTTTAATTTAATTCGTTAAGAAAGATTAAACTTTCACAAGCATAAGTTTAAAAAAAAATTGAAAGTATAAGGAATATAATCATTTTTAAAATGTATGAAATTTGTTTTTTTGAATTTTTCTTAAGTAAAATACTATAAATAGTATAATTTTGTTTATGTAAAATTTTTAATAATTTCAATTTTTTCGCGTGCTATTAAAATGTATAACTTTTGTCACGCATGTCATAGGTTTGTCACTCCAGGTGTATAGCGAGTTAAATTCTAAAACTTAAAAAAATACAGAAAATCATTGCAGTATGCTGAAAATAAATAATATTCACATTATGTTTGTATCTTTTATGTATTTAAACAGTTTAAAAATTATTAAGAGTATAGTTACTATAATTTATAATTTGCCACCCAAGAAAAATACTTAAGGTCATAAGTACCCTGGTGCGGATACAAGGGGGCTATGGGGGCTGAAGCCTGAGTACCTAAAATATATTTCAAAGACTGGATACCTACTTTAATTTCCAATTCATTCATTAAAGTAAAGAAAAGCAACACTATACTTATAACATAATTATTATTTTATATTACTTATTGACGTTTAAGAGTGAACTGTGATATTTTTTAAACTACTAAATATTTTGCGCTCTTACCCATATTATTGCATAATTTAGGTATGCAATAAAAGGTAATTTTTTTATTACATTTTTTTTATTATTATTTTATAATATATATATATATATATATGATTATTATTTAATTCACTATAAAAACGTTAAACTAATGTCTATGATTTTATGTTTACATAAAACCATAGAAATTAAGTATACTTGAAATCCAGCCTTCCTCCCTTTTTCATTTTTAGATCCGCGCCTGCAAGTACTTACCTAACCTATAAATATGTATAAATATATGTTAAGTCTTAGACATGTTTGAATTTTGTGTGCATGCTCAGCACAATTTTTTTTTATACTTCTGTGTTTATCTCATAATATGTGTAAAAAAGGTTTACGGCCATCAAACTTCCGAATCTCAAGTCCGATGAGTCGGACGGTACAGTTTACTTCTACATGGATGCTAAGAATTCCCAATGGACTTTCTTGACCGGCATCACTACCGAGGAGTCTGCTATCGGATACACCGTGGGACAGATGTACTCGCCATCGCAAAATTATAATAACGTAAGTTACAGTTAAGATATGATATTTTAACTCATAGTTTATAAGTACTATTATAATATTTTGGCAATTAAGACGAGTTTAGACGCATTTATTTCAACATTTTAAAATGCATGTAATATTTGCATGTCTTTAATGAATTATTGGGCAACGAGATTTCTTGATATGTGTACTTGATGTGAGTACTTTCCAGCCATATTACTGGCATTTTCATATAACTGTCCAACACAGTTTTTAATATCGATACCAAAGTTCTCAATTATATGCCCATAAATATCTTGAAATTTCAAAAAAACGTTCAACGGGTTGTTCATCATAATTAACGTATCGTAATACAATAGCTAATTGGTCAGTGTAATTGATATCAGGTGTAGAGTCAACAATCAGACCAAAATATTTTGCATTTTTTATTTCTTCTATTATGTGTTTTAAAACTTTATCTACCATTAAAATTATGATTTCACGAACTATATATGATGAAATATAATTTGTTTTACCAATACCAACGCTCCCATAATTATTGAGATCTTATTTTAAAATGGATCAAACTTTGTTAAAAGTCTAAAATGTCTAAATAGCAGTATTATATTATTAATATTATTATTATCTATTTGCTATCGAATTATTTTTGACTGTTGGTTATTTTTAAAACATTGTCCACACACGCTCGACAATGTTCTCCAAAACAGCAACAAAACGAAAACATTTTGATGTTTACCGACACCGCTCGGGACAAGACTTTGTTTTTAAAAATACGAATAATTTGTTGGAAAAAACAATTGTTATGAAAATGTTTTGATTTTGTCGAAAAACACTGAGTTTCTGTTTTGTTTTACTTTTGTCGTCTATGTGTGGAACCGACATAATAATGCTGATAATGCTCCATAATACCCGAAAAATTCCATTACACGCATTTCCTTGTAATTTCATTTTTTCCGAAAAATGTTAATCCTCTATGAGATAAAAATTGAACAACTGCTACTGTTGGTTTTAAAACATCCCTCCAATAGTGAATATTTTTTTTATTTTATTTTATTAATAATTTAAACTAGTGAATTTGATGAACATGTGAACTAAAGAATAGTTAATTTGAACTATTCATTTCAATGAACTGTGAACTAATGAACTTTTCCTTAAATTGAACTGGAAATTCCTTATCTAAAAGGGCTGTCACACGTGGCGATTTTATTCGCCGCGACTAGTAGCAGCGACTTCTCGCCACATCAAGTCACGCGAGTAGGTTGTCACACACGGAGTAGTACGAGATAGCGAGTAGCGAATAGTCAATCGCAAAAATATCGTCAATTGTATTACGTCGTACCATTTTAAGACGAATAATTCGCCTTACGTGTGCAGAATTAGTAGAACAATTAATTGTTGATGTAAAAAATACGTGAAAGAGGAAGTGGGTTCGTAATTGGATTCGTAAAAGAAAACAATTTGGGGCCTCTGCCTTACTTTTGAAGGAATTGGCTGAAGAAGATCATTCTGCTTACTGAAATATTATGCAGTTATCATAGATGAAGTTTGTTCGTTATTCGAATAAATAACTTGGCAAGACTATCAAATAATTCGATAGTTATTATTCAATAACGCCCATCACTAATAAATATGGCATTGTCGCCCAGTATATTAGTTAAAATATGCCCTGTGCTATCCTTATGGCACATGCATCTTAAATAAATCTATAATAACAATAACAATACAGTTTATTATGATTTTGATCATTAAATATATTAAACTAGTTGAATTACCTGTCGTTGCCATGTCTAGGTATTGTTGTTATCTGGCAAGATTTAATATTGTCTCTACAAATAAAATTTAAATAAGATTGTTAAAAAAATATTTCATATATATATTAATTAGTTATGGAGCTGATTATTATCATTATTTGTTTTATTTATTTTAGCTTTTGGCAGTAGCTTCACCTGTGCTAGAATATAGGTATACATAGATTATTAATATCCGGTTTCATCCATGGTTTAAATTGTTAAATTGACCAGCTGTTCGAGTGTTAGTGTTGTTTTTTGTTTTATAAAAATCTGACCAAGAAATAACGTTTTTCATTTTTAACCCCTATTACCTTTTTAATTTAGGAACATGAGTTACAGAGTATGTATACTTCACCCATGTGCAGTATTATTTGTGTTACATACCCTATTATACCTATTAAATTTAATAGGTATATAAAAAAAATAATAATTTATGACAACAATTTTATTATACAACTTCTCTATAAACTACATTTGATGTATTTCCTGTTGGTGCCAAATAACTAAACTAGTGAGTGTATTGGCACTAGAGTATGCCACGTAAAATTGTAACTGTCCATGTAAAATCAATCTTCTCTTATATCGATTCCTACGATTTTTAATGTTTGACCTTGTGATTTATATATTGTCATAGTAAAACATACATTGACAGGGAATTGCATTATCTTGATTGGAATGGATAATCTGATGGTATCATTGGTATACAAGGAATAAAAACTTATTCACATGTTGCAGATCCAGTCGTAGTTTAAACTTCTATTAAAGTTTTTTGAAAATCAGTCATACATAGACGTGTCCCATTATACAATTTTGGTGGGCTAAGATTTTTTAGAAGTATTATAGGAGTACATACCAATTTTCAATGTTAATTGAATTATCAATTGTAAATTAATTAAATAATCATAATTGTAAAAAATTAATTCAATGTTCATGCATATTATTATTAAAGAAAGCTCATTCGACTATTTACTTTTTGACCAGAGTTTGTTGAAAATTTAAATAAATACCAGGGTTCAATGCAACTATTCTACTTTATACTATCTATGTACCTAATATACATATTGAAGTATTGTACACAGAAGTAAAAAATAGATCATCGATATAAATAATATACATATATAACGGTTTATTCTCCATTTGATTCACAATAGCCTATTACATTATATTTCATCCTGTTTAGTCCATAATGTGGATTGTATACAACGACGAACCAACCAATGGTAATGTAACGTATAGTCTGGGCCATTCTAAGGGTGTTGTGGTAGCAAATAATGATTTGGGATTTTGGCTAGTTCACAGCGTGCCCAAATTCCCGCAACTGCCTTACCAGAACAATTCGTATAGGTATCCCAAAACTGGCGTGAAGTACGGCCAGAGTTTTCTTTGCATGTCCATGATGGCTGAGGAATTGGACAAAATTGGTTAGTGAATAGTCTTGGATTGGATAAAATAAACGTACATTTTATAATAATCATTAGTTAATATCCTCCTCTCTTAATGAACGCAGGTGATCAGTTAATCAACAATGAAGTTAAAGTGTATGGCAGTCACTTCGGTGGCAATCTCAAATATATGTACCCAGGTCTTTACAATACCACATTGCCGCACAGCAAGCCTAGCAAGAAAAACAATGGAGTTAGAATACAACATCTTCAATCCATAGAGCATTTTAAATTCTTATCAATTTCAAAAAATCGATATTTTGGAAAAGGTAAATTATTTAGTGATAGCATACATGTATTTTGGTAACACATTTATTAATGTTTGCAATATAATAATAATAATTAACTGTATTTTAAAAAACATAATATGACTTAAACATTATTTAAAAACTGAAACAAAATGGACAATAATTTTACAAATGAAAAATTAAAGGAATGCTTAAGTAACTACCAGTAATAAATGAGTTGTTTGGAATAACACAGATTATTAACATACTGTTTATCAAAAAAATTATAATACAAATATATATATATACAAACATAACTATTACAGATTTGTATGCAGACTTAATAACAAACATGATACAGTCTAATGTATACACAGAGACTTGGTTAAATACAAGAGATAGGTTCCACTCCAATTGTTCCAGTCGGTACAAGTAAGTTAAGGTAAATTAATATTGAGCGTGTTAACAAAATCATTTTATATTTAAATATATTTAGAACTCTAAACATAAAAACATTATCCTTTGAAGATAATAAAGGATTCAAAACTTTAAGATACAATTCTTCCAAGGATCATTCAAAATGGGTTATATCTGGTAAGAGTTCTGTTCCATGGACTTGCATAGGTGACATAAATCGAGGTGTAAGTTAATTAGTATTTAACTGTAATATAAAAAAAATATATTCATTTTTTACACAAAATATATTTCAATTTATAGTTAGAACAAACACATCGTGGAGGTGGAACAGTATGTATAGTTTCATCAACAATATGGAATCAATTCAAGAAACTAGTGTTTGACATTGAAAAGTGTACAATTTAGTGAATATTAATTCTCACCCAGAATGGTTATTAGTAATCGTGTTTGAGCACCATTATTATTTAATATTCCACTGTTATGCATTTTGTTTTTAAATACTCATTTAAAGCTTCTTCACCTAATTTAGAAAATTATAATTTAATTTGCAAATTTAAAAATGAAATAAATAATGCTAAAAAAACTACTATACCTAAGTCTTTACCAAATCCAGACTTCTTAAAACCTCCAAATGGAGCTGCCACATCAGTTTTATTGTAAGTGTTTATAAATACAGTACCAGCATCAATTTTTTCAGCAAATCTTAAAGCTTTGCTAATATCCTTTGTGAATATACCTGAAGACAGACCATATTCTGTTGAATTGGCCCTCTTAATGACTGCATCCAGGTTGCTATTGGGTACATTTTATTTCATTCAGGATTTTAAATTTAAAGAGTAAAAAAAGTTGTAAAATGCATTTCTTTTAATTACCTGCCACTAAATTTAGATATAGCCATGATTGGTCCAAATGATTCTTCTTGTGCAATAAACATGTGGTCCTCGACACCTGTATACACAGTTGGCTCAAAATAGTATCCAGGTCGATCAACTCGTTTTCCTCCAATTTTCAGTTCGGCTCCTTCATTATTTGCTTTTTGGCAGTAGTTCAATAGTTTTTCCAAATGGGTTTTATGATTTTGGGGTCCATGATGAGTGTCTCGTTCTAATGGATTTCCAATTTTCTAATATTAAGTAAAATACATTAAATTATTGTGTGAATAAAATATAGTTATGTATAATATACTCACAATTTTTTTAACTTCTTCAACAACTTTATCGACAAACTTGTCATGTATGCTGGATTCCACAAACACTCTACCTGCAGCTATACAATTCTCTCCTTTGTTGAAAAACACTCCTCCCATACTCTAATAATAATTAAAGCAAATTGTTTAAAACAAATTCTAAATGTAAGGAATCACACATACCATTCGAACAGATTTCTCCAAGTCGCAGTCATCAAATATAATCAGTGGGGATTTCCCACCAAGTTCTAATGAAACTTTTTTTAAGTTTGATTCTGATGATGCTTTCATGATCATATGACCTGTTGCAGTGCTTCCTGTGAATCCTACTTTTCTTATATCAGGATGCTCAGCTATTGCTCTACCAGTCACGGTACCTAATAGTACCATCATAAGTTGCAGGATTTAGAAGATTTAAAAAACAGTTAACATTATAAATCTCAGTTTCATATTACCAAGTCCAGGTAAAATATTTATCACACCAGATGGAAAACCAGCTTCAACAGATAGTTCTGCAAACTTTAAAGCAGTGAGTGGAGACATTTCTGTTGGCTTCAATACCACAGTATTGCCTGCAGCTAAACATGCAGCCATCTTCCAGGATAACATCATTAATGGATAATTCCATGGTGTGATGATACCACAGACACTATAAATCAAACATTTATATTATATATATATTTATTTATATATATTATACAAATTAAAAATATATATTTGTAATATTTCTGTTTATAATCTACATACCCAATTGGTTCTTTTTTTGTAAATGTTAAATTTCTATTAGGTCTAGCATGTGATATAGGAACTGTTTGTCCATGTATTTTATCTGCCCAGCCAGCAAAATATTTCCAAACATCAATTGACATACCAATATGAGTTTTCAATGCTAATGTATATACTGCACCAGAATCAATGGATTCTATTGTTGCTAATTCTTCTCTGTGTTTATCTAATAAATCAGCGATTTTATACATAATAGCTCCACGATCTCTAGGACTCATTTCAGTCCATTCTCCTTCAAAAGCTTTACTAGCAGCATTAACGGCTTGATTCACATCAACTTCAGATGCACATTGAATCTATATTACACAATAAATATTAGGAAGCCAATGACAATAAATAACTAAATAGATTATAAACTTTACAGAACAAATGACAGATTCGTCAGCAGGATTGATACACTCTACCGTGTTTCCAGATTCTGAATCTATAAATTGACCATTAATGAATAATTGTTTGGCAAACTGTAATTTCATATTGTTAACTTCAATTACAACTGGATCATATTCTACATGCTTCTTTTCATCAGAAGTACCTCTTGACCTCTTAATCAAGGTGTTACAGAAATCTGAGAAAATGGGAGACATGAATACATCATCATTTTTTATAGTCAATTTCAATTTATCTTTGATCTCTTCAATTAATCTATAAAATCATCATGAACATCAAATTAATTATATCATGTAAAACAAAAACTAATTTGTTCATTTATTACCTGACTACATCCATAGAACCAGCTCCGGATTGGAAAAAATGTGTATTATTTTCAATACCCATATTAAGAATATTTTTCCAGATAGTCTCAACAATTGGGATAAGCGCTTTCTCCTCAGCTGTGAATTCAATTGTTTCTTGAATGGTGTCAGCTTTACCATACATTGATGCAGCCATCATTTTTCCATCTACAGACAACCTATTTATGTTCAGCTAATAAAGAAAATAAAAATAAATTACATCAAAATTATATAATTGCAGCAACTACTAGAAAACTATTAAAAAGTAGGTACAAATTATAATTAACCAATTATAACTAGAATTTTACTAAATTTTGAATTGCTATTTATTCATATATAGTTTTGAAAATTACATAACAGTTATAAATAGTTGATTTTACCATATTTATACTTTTATAATCTTAATACATTTTTGGTATTTTAATATTATTTACTAAGTATTAAATTTTAAATATTGAGAAAAAAATCATATTTATTAAAATGTATTAAGATTTATGTTCCTATGATATTTAAATATAGCTCTAATAATATTTTAATAAATTGAATTAATATTAAATTTGGAATTTACTTTTAAACCATCATTACAGGTAATCAATAGACCATTATCATGAACAACAGCTGGGTTTTGGAGCGTATCAACAGTTATTAGATCACCTGTTGGTGTATCATTAGACCAAATGGCTGATTTATATAACTTAACTTCAGTGTTATCTATAATAGTCCAAGCACCAGGTGAACTGTCTAATCCTCTAATGAAGTTATGAATATCTTTGCCGTTTTTGTTCCAATCTATCTAAAATAATTGATAGATACAACAGCATGTTTAACAATAAAAATGTATCATGCATACTTTTTGAAGTGACTTTTTTCTAACTGATGGTTCAAATGAAACACCTTCTGTTGATTGTGGTATAACTGGAGCAGTTCCATTAGCAACCATATCAACGGCTTCAGCCTAGGTTCATTAATGTTTATTTTTAGGAACATGATCATATTATATTTTAAGCGATATAAATGAACAAAAATAAGATTTCATAATCGCTATTTTAAGAACACAATTATTGAACAGTTGTTTTACAACAATATACATTATTACCATACTCTTGATGCCTTCTGGATATAAAAATCTATTATACACCGAATCAACAGTATCATCTGGCAAGACTGGACATGATTTTTGTGATAATATTGGACCTGTATCAAGCCCGTCATCAGCCCAAAATATAGAAAATCCAGCTTCTTTGTCTCCATTTATTAATGTCCTTTAACAAAACTCATTAGTTGATATTATGTATTGAAATTAGTAATAAATTACCAATTTATAGCGCTAACTCCTCTATGTTTAGGTAAAATTGAAGGATGATAACATATGCTTTTATGTTTTGGATGTTCAATAACTTCCATTGGAATAAATTGTGAACAGAATGGTAGTACGTTGAGTTCAGCATCAACTTGTTTGTACTGAGCTACAATTTCGGGCAAGGCTTGTTCACCTTTACGCCACGATTTGATTTTAAATACAGGAGTACTATTTTCTGATGCAATAGCAGCTAATAAAAATAAAAATAAAAGTAAGAAAACAATTTGAAAGTGTTTTTAGACAATATGAAAAATATTTATTTTTGTTTAACATACAAGTTAAAAATAATTTTAATTAATAAAAATCTTAAAAATGAAAATAATAGCTTTAGGTTAGGCAAATATTAAAATTAGCCTAATTTGTTTTTTAATACCACTCTAATGCACCTTAATTGCATTTTAGTATTTTTTTTTTTTTTTTTTTATTAGAATATAAAGACTAAAGTATTTGTCAAACACCTACCAATCATCTTTTATTTTTATATTTTATTTTAATAAATAATTTTAACTAAAAATATACTCATACAATTATTAATGATAATAATTTAATAGCATATTATAGATGTAGGTACATGCACAATATTTTATCATGAAAAATTTGTTTAGTATTCAATACTAATTAGTACTAAGTTACTGAAATTATAATTGGGAACAGTTTGATTCAAATTTAATCAAATGTTTCAACATATAATTTCATACTATTATGTATATAAAATTAATAAATTAAGATTTAATTGGACAACACTTATTCTTCAAAAAAATATAATTATTAAAAAAATTAGGAGCATTACTGTCAACAATAATTAAATAAAATTTAATAAAGTTTGATTTAATAATTAAATGATAGTGTATATGTATAATAATATTAATTACTTGAAATATTATCAAATGCAATATTTTAATCAATACTATATTGATTCACAAAATTTAATTAATCATGTGTACAAAGTTTAACTTTTAGTAATTTTTATTTTAAGAATACATTAATTATATAAATACTTTGTAGATATTAAAATTAACTAGCAAATAAAAACGGTTTACCTAATTTTTTTTTATATATTAGAGCTTCTAGATTTTATATTTTATCTAGAGTTATGATATTTTAATTTAGTTAATGATAGATGCATAAAACATAAATATTTAAAATAAAATAAAAATGTGTACCTACTTCTTAATTTTATAATAATTAATATACGCTGTATATTAAACTATGTATTAATTGGAAGAATAAAATTGTTTTATATATTATGTAATATTATATATTCTAATTTCCAAGAAATTCATTAGTAATTATACAGTTATGAGTTATTTTAGGACAAATTTATTTTCTAAGCTTTAGAAATTCTAAATGATTGATAATTTATAAATGTGAATGCAACAATATTTTCATATATTTACAAATAACCAAAGTTATTTGTAAGTGTTAAAATATGAAATTATAAATATTATTATTTTATTAAATTATCAAAGGCATAAATAATATAACTATTAAGAATGTTGTTCAATATTTTTAATTTTCAATTACAATAAACTATAATACTGTTAATAAGCACTCTTATGATAACTGATAAACTCAATTTTAAATTTATATTAAGATAATAGATGAAATATAGGTTTTAAATATAAAAATTATTAACAAAATACAAATAATGCAGAAGAAATTAACAATTGAAATTAAATTAACTAAAGTAACAAATAAATTACTTCAGGTTCCTTTATAAAGATAGACGTAATAACTAAAATGTAATAAATATTTATTATAGACCAATGAATTATTGAAATTTAAGAGTAAACATCTCTGAAGGTTATTTTTTGTATTAAGTTAATGAAAATTCATTTATATTAATGTCAACCCCCAAAGAGTTACTTTTTCTTTTTGCATTTCAGAAAGGTTAAAATAGATAAGAAAAAAAATTGCATGCAAAATTATAAGTAAAATTCATGTATTTTAATATGTTTAAGACTTTTAAAAAACAATTAATATTATGTTTTAAACTATTTTAATTTGTTAATAAATTAAAATGTGTTGGAAAATAGGAAATCATTACCCAATGGATCTTGTCTGTTGCCCTTGTCCAATATGGTGAACACACCGACCACACGGTGACCATTTTTTATAAGTAATTTATAGACTTCAGCCGCGAAAGTACTCTGGCCGATAATAGCAACATTGAGGTCCCGTTGGTTGGTCTACAACGAAAAGTGCACAGTTGTTAAAGAGGGCAAAAGTAGAACCGAAGTCCAAAATCTTTCCTTACCAAACCGAAACGGCTTGTCGGCCGATTCTTGATGAACTTTCTGAGCATAAACATTTTCAAAACACTGACGGCACTGACAGATTCAATTCCCCTCAACTAAGTCTAATTAATTCTAACGGGATGGTACCCACCAAACAATATGCCGATAGTCCTAACAAGTTAGAAATGGTTCTGGAATACGAGATTGTGTACGACGGCGTGTTGAAACCGTTGATTACGTTTCACGGCGATAAGCCGAGTTATTGATAAATAAAAAAAACACACGTGGTTATCAGTTAATCACGAAATTAGTTATTTTCGTCGCGATGGGATGGGGGTAATTTCTGAAAAATATTACTCTACGACTATTAGATACTCAGAGTGCGCGTTAGCCGCGTTTTCACAGTGTCGTGCACATTATTCTTACGGTGTACAATAATAATTGATCAAAGTACCGACGGTAGTTGATAACGTTTAAAACGTAGTGAATAATTAGTATTAAATTCGAATGATTTTTTTTAAATGTCAAGAGTGAATTATTAGTGTTGTCTGAAGGTGCTGTGGTAACCGGTCGCGATGCCGGCAGCGGGCGTGGACCGACTGGTCACAACGAGTTTGCCACAATTTCTTTTGTTGATTATGGAACCGGAAGCGGTTTTCGGGCTGGAAGACGCGGTCAGGAGCCTGCATGTCGTAGTAGTGTGTTACGATATGCAAGACTTCTATAAACGTCTTGACACTATTTCTAGACCACCCGCCGCCTCCGACAGGGTCAGCCTTGACGAGTTCATCTATTATTGCGACAGCAAGATCCGAATGGAATTCGCGGCAGGCAACGAGCCCGCAGCTGCCGGTTATCGGTGCTGCATGACGGTCAGCGACCTGATGCGGATGGACGCGTGGGCCCGGCTCTACGACCGCGTCGGCCCGTACGTGATGAAGTACCTGTTGCACAGCTGTGTGCTGTTTGTGCCTCTCAACCGGGACGTTTATTATTGCGTGCGCGGGCCATCGTCTCAGGCGGGCCATTACGAAGTGCTGCAGTCGTTCCGGGCCCGGGCGGCTGGGTTGCGGCGGAACAAACGAGCAAAACCGTCAAAAGTGACCGCAACGAGCTTCACCGTGGCCGGGTTGCTGATGGCCGCCAAGCCGATTTGCCACGGAACGGATGCGGACGCTATGATACGCGAGATTGTACTGCAAGCACGGGGTTGCGGCGACAACGAAACGCAACTAGCCGCGTTGAAGTGCAAGCTGAAAGTGATGACGGACAGGGACTCGTTGCAGGCATACAGGGACATTTATGAGGCGACCGTCGGCGACCCGGGACCGGCCGAAATCCCGTTGTGCAGAGTGAAACGATTCGCCTCCACGATAGTGCGCAAAATCGTGCCGCGGCAACTGTTCGGCGCGTCCGTCAACCGGGACCGGTACTGCGACAACTTGTGCAAAGTGCTCAACTTCGGCATGCGTCATGCGTTCACCGCGCAGCATATCGTGCACGGCATCAAGACGACGAAAGTCGGGTGGCTGAAGTCCGTGGACGCGGCTCAGCGCACCGCGATGCTGACGGGAACCCTGGTGTGGCTGACCAACTCGTTCATATTCAGCCGAATCTTCCATTTTTTCCGCGTAGTGTGGACAGACACTCCCAGTCACGGGGTCGCGTACTTCGACAAAACCCAGTGGGCGGCAATGTGCCACGCGAAGATTTCGCCGTTGCTCGGCGGCGGGGACGGTGCCGGCGGATTCTTTAAGCAGCTTGTCGACGGCGGTGATGACTCGTCGCACAGGAACTGGAACGTGTGTCCGTACGCGAAAAAACCGAATGGCGGCGTGCGACTGATATTCAAGCTGCGGCGGCGCAACGAGCCCGGCGCCAAACAGCTGATGGACCACTGTCTGACGTTCCTGCGGTGCCTGGCGCGCACATACCCGCCCGAATTCCAGTCCGTGTCCAAGCCGCAGTTCTTCCGCGGCTGGAACGCGCTTCAACGGCGGCACCGGCCAAACAATGGATACACGTCACCCGTATACTATGTGCGTACGGACTTCCGGGATGCGTTCACCAGTTTTAAGCAGGGCAAGCTGCTGGCGGTTGTCTGGCAACGTATCAGCGAACGGTTCGGCAACAGGTCGCAGGCGTTGCGCGTGCACTCAGTGGACGTGGTGAAGGTAGGCGGTGGCAGCGGCACGGTGTACTGCAAGAAACGAAAGTACTGCGACGGGCTACCTGTGCCCAATTTCCCGTCGGGCTCACTGGTGTTTTACGATGGGACGACCGCGGTTCCTCTGGACCGCATCTGGAACGTCGTGCGCAAATGTGTTCGTCGCAACGCTGTGGAATGGCGAGGCCGCCGTTGGGTTATGACCCGGGGCGTTGTGCAGGGTGACCGGCTATCCGTGGCGCTGTGCGACTTGCTGCTGGCCGACTTGCAGGCCACCCGTTTAGAACGCGCAATCAGCGACAGCGGTGCTGCTAGTCAGCTGTACCGTTTCGTAGACGATTACGTGTTCGTCTCGCATGACCGGGCCGCGGCCTCGCGATTCCTAACCGTCATGTGCGCCGGATTTGACGAGTACGGGTTGCGACTGAACCACTCTAAAACCAAGACCAACCTGAAGGAAGATGGCAGCAGCGGTGAGACGGTCAAATTCTTGGGGTTCCGGTTGAACCCGACCACGGGCGAAGTGACCAAGGACGTGAGTGTTTACCGAAACCAGCGACCGTTACACTTCTTCGATTACGAGCTGGGCCGCGGATTTCCCGGCCAGACCCTGTACGCCAAGATCATTAGGCCCAACCAACATCCCTTGCCTGTAGCCCTGGTCTGCAAGTCGTTCAACTCTGTGACCATAGTGGCCCGGAATCTGGCGTTCGTCGTGGCACTCAAGGCATTCGCTGTTGTCACTGCCATCAAGCAGTATTTCTTCCACCTGAACCCGACGTTCGTGCTCAAGACTGTGCACGCTATCGCCCGGCTCATGTACGGTAAAGTGTGCGGCCTCATCAGGCGCTCGGCTGTCACCCCTTCCCAGTGCAAGTGGATCGTATACGAGGTGTACGCCACCATGTTCCAAGTGCATTTCTCCGACAGCGATAGTCGCATCACCTACATTGCAGACCAGCTCCGCCGCTGTCAATCTGCCATCGGCCAAAAGTGCAACGATCGTATCCTAAAGATGGCCCTAAAACGTTGTGGGTTCGCCAAAATCTTTGGATAACCCTTACAGCAACCCTTACAGTTGACGCATACTTCTCCCTATTTCGCACCTCGCACACCGACAGTCAGTCTTAATTAAATTAATTAAATTAAGTCTTAATTACTTAACAGTCAGTCTTAATTAAAGTCTCTTTAAGTTAATACATTTTCATTTATGTTTTTATTTATGTTTTATGTAGCCTTTTGTTTTATACTTTTTAGTGCATTATTTAATTAGCAAGTAAAATATTTTGTTATTATATGAGTTTACATGAACCCAATTTTACCGGTTTTTTTTCTGGCGAAGTTTACAGTAAAAAAATGTACTTTTGGCGGAGTTTACATGCACCTAACCTGGTTGGGACCACCTATTCCCTATTATGTCTATATTAGTCCCCTATCTGGTTTTATTTTTCTTTACATTTTACCTTTGTAGGCATCATTGTTTTTATAATCAATTGTAATTTGTAAATACGAAAATGGATTGGTTAAGTTATTACAAATTGTTAGATTCGTAGTTTCAATGAATTATTATTATTCATTCATTCATATTTAGTCTTGCATGATGGCAATTTATATATATTATTCGTACTTTGAAAAAAATGCATGAGAACCATTTTACTATTGAATTATTTATCCATTAAATATCTAATTTATGTTACATATGACTTTATGGATCATTTTAACGAGTAAAAATTGATATTAACCATATATTATTTAAATACACTGTCAAAGTAAATAAGTAAATGTTGTATTAACAATAACTTTACGACGGTGCCAGATTTCCCAGTAAACACTAAAAGCTAGTGTTTTAGACGGAAAATAAATTTTAATATTTCATTTTTATTGTATGTAATTAAAACTAAAATAAATGCAACTAATTATAAAATGTTTTTAGACCAACGAAATTGTGGTGATATTTTTATTTTATGTTTTCCAATTTCAAAATCGTAGAGTTTTATCAAAATATATTCATTAACTGTTATGTACTATAATAATTTTTTTTAATTCTATCTATTAAAAAGCAATAAAAAAAAATATTTTTTTAACTCTTTATTACTATTACATTGGTTTACTTAGTATCTTTTTAGAAATAAAACTTAGACATAATTAAGTGATGTATACTATGGATACTAGATTCAAAATGATGAATTCATAGTGATGTATCCATTAAGATACAAAAATAAAATATAGTTTAGGGGGTAGTGTATCTTGAAATACACGAAATTGAAAACAGCTTCTTTGAGGTGATATACCTTAAAAGATACACATTTCCACTCAAAATATCTTAAAAACTATTATACATTTTTTTTAAAAAATAACTCCATGAGTTTTAATTATTAAAAATAACGATAGTTTGGAATTTTAGTGCAATATTTTTGTTTCTACCAAGTTAAGGGTTAAAAATGAACTATTTAACATTTTTATAAAAAAGTTTTTCATATGAATGTATGTTTTAACAGCTATATATTTTTATTTTCCGTTATTAAAATTGTAAGTAATAAAGGAAACAACTATAATTGTATGCTTTAATAACATTTTTTAGACTAAAAAAATATTTATATTAAAAGGCGCCAATTTGTTTAGTGCTTAAAGTGGCACAATGGTTAAATTCAGCCCTGCTATACAATGTAGAGTACTTATATACAAATTAATATATATATATATATATATATATAAAAATGGAGCCAAAAATGTATAACATTTCATCAATTGAGAACGGCTGGGCCGATTTGAATCAAATTTTTTTTAATTGTCCGTAATTGCCAGGAGAAGATTTTTACGAAAAAAAAATGTTGGAAAAGTGCTATTGTTTAATAAATCATAGTTTAATTTAATAATTTTTGACCCGGTCGATAAATGCGCAATCGAAAATGAATTATTAAACAAAAATATTAAAAAACTATTAAAAACTATTTAAAAACTATTAATTTTATTTTTAGTATTAAATGACGGGTATTGCATAAATATTAAACAAAAAGATCCTGTAACAGGTACCAAACCAAATAAGAATGTTAGTTCGAAGAATTATTATGCATATCGGTTGATGATTAGACGCGATCAGGACAAAGTTATTCTACAATGTTGTGAGTTTTGTCAACAATTCATGGTCGAAATATATGCAAAGATAGAGAGCGAACGATTTCGATACTTGCGATTCGATCAAAAAAAGCTGCGTGCAGAAGATTCTCAAAACAATTGTTAGATATTGGAGATGGGAAAGTTACTACAGATGAAACGGGATGTATACAATTACCGACCGATTTCTGCACAATCATTTATTCGCAAGATGCTCTCATTGACCAGATATTTTCCATTGTACACAGACAATACACAAATCATGAGTGGCAGGCAGAAAGAGCAATTTTAGTAGGTAGCAAAAAATGTGGACGTCGACGATTTGAATCTCAAGATAAAACATTTGTTACCAGGAAACTTGGTGTCATACAAATTTATTGATACAGTTTGTGATGCTACTGAAGCTGTAAATTATCCAACAGAGTTTTTAAACTCATTGGATTTACCAGGCATGCCATCGCATAATTTACAATTGAAGGTTTGATTTCCGGTTATTTTGCTTCGTATTTGACCCCCCACGGTTGTACAACGGCACGCGATAAGTCGTTAAAAAATTAATGAAAAATGTTATCGAAGCCATCATTTTAAATTGCAAATTCTGAGGTGAAAATATAGGGCATGTACCAGTTGCCCCCAAAAGTACATTTTTTTATACCAATTCCCTCCAATTACCTAGAGCAAAATGTACCAGTTGCCCTCAATCAAATGTACCAGTTGCCATCACATGTTAATATATACACGATTACAATATATAGCTTGTAAAATAAGGGAGGTAAATATACAAATAATAAATAAAATTATTTATAAAAATAATGTAAAATAGTATAAAATGATAAAATCAAATTTTGATATTTGCAATTATATATGATATTGTATTTTGTAATAAATAATAAATATAATATATTATACAAATAGTATGGATAAAATGAAAATTGTAATAATTGAATAATAACCTACTACTAGGTGCAAAGCCAGGATTTTACAAAAACGTAAATTTAGACGCGTCTAAGTGGATAGCCGATGTATAACGATATTAACGACAAATATATTATGCTTTATCGGAATACACTAGTTATTATCATTTATTAAATCTATCTTTATTAGTAGTTTTTTTTTTATTAGACATTATTATATGATACGATGTATACCTATATATGTCTTTAATAGGTATATTTTAATAGACGAAAAGCACTGACGTTAACACGATGGAAAATATTACGCGAGTGTATAGTGAAAAGGGCAATGTATTGTTAGTTTTAAATAATTATACTTTTTAATTTTAATTATTATTTTATTAATTTTTCATATTATTTTGTTAGTAATTATTATAAGCATATGAATATTTTATCTAATTTTTTTTTTTTTTTTTTAAAAAATTATGCCACATAATTATTATAATATTTATTATTTTATTAACTTATTCATATTATATGATGTGTACTACGATTTATTATGAATTTTTTATTTCTATCGTTATAATTTTCATTTTATCCATACTATTTGTATAATATATTATATTTATTATTTATTACAAAATACAATATCATATATAATTGCAAATATCAAAATTTGATTTTATCATTTTATACTATTTTACATTATTTTTATAAATAATTTTATTTATTATTTGTATATTTACCTCCCCTATTTTACAGGCTATATATTGTAATCGTGTATATATCAACATGTGATGGCAACTGGTACATTTGGTCGAGGGCAACTGGTATATTTTAAAAATCCCGATAACAGCCGTTGGGGGCAACTGGTCAACACCCAAAATATATTATTACTGCGAATCCC